>NC_084810.1:15069639-15371514 GCF_963583255.1 Pyrus communis | reverse complement strand
AGTCGTCTAGGTATCGTCTAGACGGCTAATCTCTAGGTATTTAAAAGCTAAGAAGGGGCGGATAGACCTGCCTAAGCAGGTCTATCTTGCCTAGGCGCTAGCCCAACCCACCTACGCACCCGTCTAGGTCATGACTCTCACTTAGACAGAACATAGATTGCTTTCATTTTACATTTTATATTTTGACTAAATTGTAAGAGACTTGTTGGGTACATGGATGAACACTCATTATATGTTTATTCCCTATGTTTTCAATATGTTCTAACATTCTGTACTCTATCAATCATTCTACTTTGCAATTTATGTATTTCTATACAAATATTACTTATTAAAATATAAATATGTACTTATTTATACGATTTATAATAAATTGACTTAAATATGTCTAGGTCCCTACCTAGAAACCCTTAGTCAACTACACGCTAGACACCAGTCCGCCATTTGACTAACGACCAGCGTCTTTTAGAACCTTGCATAAAATAGAGTACTAACTTTCTTGATATATGGTACGTATAACGGTATTAGTATAACGCCCTCCTATGTCTACTACTTTGAATTCCTCAAATGAAAACCCTATTTTCGAAAAAAAGGAAAAAAAAAAAAGAAAAGTAGTCTTATGATCAGTAGACAGTAACTAATATGCAATTAGGCAGAGCTAGGTAATAATTTGCATATGATTATATGTGAATATTTATGATTATTTAAAAGTAATGCCTAGAATTTGTACTAAGAATGATATCGTAAACTATTGTCCTGGAACCAAGCAAGCTAGTGACAAAGCTTGGTTATTTTTTTTTTTGTTCCTTCTCCCATGCATAATTCACCTATGATAAAGCTTCTGGTGCCCATGAAAGTTGCATATAAACGTATTTGTTTTTTTGTTTTTTATTTTTCTTTTCATATGATGCCATTATTAACTCAAAGAAGCTTTGTATAACTTTCTGGTTTGTATTGGACTTAGTAATAAACATATAAACTTAAAAGAATACAGTATAATACTTTAGTCCACTATTAAATTAGGGGCTAAAGTATTTTATTATTGTTTTAAAAATCAAGACTTCTGTCATTTAGTATTACGGTTTAGTGGTATTTCTCTTTATTTGTAAATAAAAAGTCCTAGGTTCGATTCCTGCCAAACATGAACTTAAACCACAATAATATGGTTGGGCCATTATGAGGCTGAGACTACTCTCCCATCCTTTTAGTGTACATAATATCTTTTGTACTAAAAAAGAAAAAAAAAAAAAAGAAGCCGGTTATATAACAATTTCTTACGGCGTCAACAATCTCATTTAATCATTGGCTTGAGCCTTTAATATTTACAAAAATAAGAAAATTAACAAACTATAGTGTGACATCGGCCTTAACTATAGTACCACATGATCACCCTTTGTGGATTTTACTAGAAACAACTTCTCTAACAATGGCATTAGCCTTCACAATTTCAACAACATAAAATCAACATCTATGAAGGATTACCCTTCGTGGGATTTACCTACTCAAAACACGGGATTACCCTTTGTGGGATTTACTGTCAAGTCAACTTCTTCAAACTTCGTCTTTTTCAAAGACACGTATAACCGGACTTACAGTAGATACATGCTAACAACTAAGCTGGTTAGACTCGACATTATAAGTTGTGATAAGGGGAAAATACTAACAAACTTGCTAACTGTATTGTTATAACCGGCATGAGGGTGTGCTACGACTGCTTTATAGAAGGTTGTTCTTTGATTGAAACTCCTATGAGAGGCAGATAAATATTGGGTAACATGACTTATGGATGTGTGCAACATAGTTCTTTTCAAAGCCTCTTGGTCTGTATGTTGTAATGATGCAGTGACTAAATATTTGGAGAAAAAGAGAATCATATTTGGAGTGGAACACATCACTTCCACAGGTTGCTATAAGATATTGGAGAACATTCTGTCTTTAGGAAGATTAATGCGTGATGACAATGGGACGAGTAACGTGTTTTGGTTTTGGCAAGTTTGAAAGGATGATCAGGGTTCTGTTTTGCACCAGCTGGATATGTACATTTTTGTGGTTTAAAATACCTTCAAGCTAGCTGTGCGAATTTCTATTTGGTTTGCAGTAGCTACAGAGGTTTAGAAATCAGTTTGATGGGCTGAAATCCTTATTTCCACGAACAGAGGCTTTTGGTCGGCTAGAAGATTCGGTGACATGGTTCGAGTATTGGCGTTGCAGTTGAAAAAGGGGTTAAACCAGATGATAGGTTTTGTGGGTGCTTACTCTATGTCATATCGCTGTGTGAAGAAACTGAGATGAGGACAAGTTGCTTTCTTGTTTGCAGCAGGCTAATCCAAAGTTAGTAACTTTAGTCAAAGTGCTACATATGGACAGATGTTTGGGTATCAATCCAATACTTCTCCCGAAGCCAGATTTGGTTGTCTAAGAAGTTTAGACGAAGGTTTTTGTCGGTTAAGAAAGTTTATCACAATGGCAGTTTTGTTGGCTAAGAAATTACGACTAACATTTTTGTTGGCTAAGTACAATAATTTGAACCGTAATTTCTGCACCATCGTAATTTTGAGCTGTATATCACAACAATTTGAACTTAGGTGCAGAAGATAACTCTGTTTGCTGTTAATATTGCTCAACCTGGCAGTGGTGGCTCTAAAATATACTGGATTAGTTAGATAGCTGTATAGTTCTATGCTGTTAATGCATGTTTGAATTAGTCAGTGAGACAAGAAAAGCAATGACAACCAAAGAAGAAAAAAGGAAATTTAAACTTATACAGCATAGACGAGATCTGAAAGGTTGCCACCTAAGTTGACATGCATTATCGTGGATGTGAAGCATTATCAAACACACCCTTCTTCCCACAAACTATAGAATATAAACAGAACGTAAAATTCGAATAAGATTTTCTGTACTCGTTTTCTGGTTGGAAAAATAAAAGCACCCATAGTCTAACAGCTACTCACAGAAAGACATAATTTTATTAATCTAAGTTTAAAGGTCATAAGTAAAATGTAATGCAAAGTACTTCATGAAAACAACTACATAATAACTGAAATACTCTTCGATTTTATTCATTTCTTTAAAGTGAACCAAAACAATGAGTTCTTACAACAGAATAACATGGAAGGGTTCAGTTAGACCTTTATTATATGTTCACAAACACCTTTCCTGTGAACAGTAGAGCAAAGCTACAAAAGGAAAACTCGAACCAAACATCGAAACGTACGTAGTAGTTATTCGGACTGCTTCAAGTGGTTGTAACTGTAAAGTTAGTAGTGTTTTGGAGGTGGAGGCGACTTGTAATGAATTTTGGGAGGTGGTTTAGATTTCAAAGGAGGAGGAGGAGACTTGTAGTAGTATGGAGGGGTAGGTGATGGGGAGGGTGGTGGTGGGGACTTGTATTTGTAAGGAGGTGGAAATTCAAAGTGGTATGGAGGAGGAGGAGACTTTGATGGTGGAGGTGGTCACTTGTGAACATAAGGAGGAGATTTGTGCACGTAAGGAGGGGGTGGTGCTGACTTGTGCACGTGAGGAGGAGATTTGTGTACATAAGGAGGCGGTGGTGGAGATTTTCGCACATAGGGAGGCTGTGGTGATGGAGAAGGTGGAGGTGGTGACTTGTAAATTTTTGGAGGAGACAGAGAATGGGAAGGTGGTGGAGGAGATTTATGATAGGGTGGAGGGGATGATGGTGATGGAGGTGGTGACTTGTAGTGTGGTGGTGGATGTTTTACATACTGTGGCGGTGGGGGTGAAGAATAAGTATAAGGCTTAGTGGCAAGAACACTAGTTGCTAAGAGGTACAAAGCCATATAATAAAACATTGCCAATTCTGGCAATTCAAGTTTTAGTTCTTAGAAACTTGCTTGTTGTGAGTGTTTTGTAAAGGGTGAGAGGCAGCCCTTTTTATGGTAAATATGTGACATAATATGGCTGGATTAATGCTTTAAATTTTCTATGTAGCAAAAGACTTTGGGATTTATGGAATTCCAATCAAGAATGTCTCATGCATATTTCAACCCATGATTTTGGGTTCCCACAAAGATTTCAACATTGATTTTCATGGCCTGCATGAACAAGTCAAATTGCATGGTGGGTAAAGTATTGTACGGCTGGAGATTGAAATTGTAAAGCGTCTTCAAACTAAACAGGTGAACTTTTTCTCCGGCAATTAGTGAAGCTAGCTAATAAAACTTGTATGTTGAAAGTTCATAAAACTTGTAATTTTAGTTATTAATTATTTATATAAGTTTTATTTTTTATCTTGAGTAAATAGTACGCACATTATTGTCTTCGAATTTAGCCTTTAGAATACACTAAAAAAAAATGCCCACGCTCGACTGCGAGTTTTGAAACCATAACTACAATTTAACACGTTCATCTCTAAATAATTCAAAAACTGATCAAAGTAACTGAACCCACATGATAGAAATAATTCTTTCGGTTCATTGCTTGAATTTACATTAGGAGCCTATGTACAACTATAATGGTGGATTTCTAATTACAATCACAAAGGGAAAATAAATTGATCACATTCATCAGTTTGCATCTAAATTATGCTAAATCAAAGACTTGTCATGCAATACCCATGTATATGTCTTTGGTTCAAATGACTGACATTCGAGTGAAAGTGTAGTTGACTTTGTTTCATGCCTGTCCATTCGGCTAAAATGCCTCTGAGAATATGAGAGGAGACCTTCAAGGATTTCCCCAATGCCTTTTATCTGGCAAAACCAAAAATTACTGTCACGCCTTAAGCTATCTATGGAGTACCATGCTTCTCTTTGTAACCTTAAATAGACGCAGGTGCAAAGGCATGTAAAGACAACTAGCTCATTAATCTTTGTTAGACTGAGGATACTGAAGACTTTTAAAAGCACAAAGTGTGCAACATGACAGAGCTTTGGCTTTGTATTCCATTCTCGAACATATTTAAATAGTAGCTTGATCTCTTCCTTGCCAAGGGCAAGAAAGGTTTTCTCCATTTGCTTTTCAGTCTCTCTCTTCCTCACAACTTGAATAAGTTACATTCTCAAAGTTTAAGAGTCAACCAGTAAGTGAAGAAAAACCATAAAGAGAAGATAAAAGGAAACCTCCAAATTTCAGAAAAGCACTGATAAAGCTTATGAGGTATTGCAGTTGCAATTGGTTTAAGCTGCAATGAAGAAGGCCGATCTGGGGATACAGTTCGGGAGAGGCTTAAGCTGTGAATCAGAGATATTGCAGTTGGCTTGTGAACACAGCGTCATTGCCAAAGAAGGAAGCAACTACCTCATAGGGCAAAAAGGTTTTTAGTAATGAACATGCAGCCGAACAGTATCTGGCAAAAAAACGATGTGCTTTTTGATGAGGTAGTGACGATCTTAAGGAAAATACTGTTTGAAAGATAGAGTTACCTAGACGACACTGAAGGTTTGGGATGACATTCCGGTTTAGGATGCAGCTAGCATTTCTCTCAAAAATTTGATGGAGGCTAAATGCGAGATCCAAATTAGAAAAAATGGAAGATTTCACCGTTATTGAACGCGTCCAGGTTAGCGAATGTAAAATTTTTGGAGTTGCTCCGTGGTTTGTGTAGTAACAAAACCACGACACAGTCGACCTTCACTTGTATATAGAACCTTGATTATGAGTTATATTTTATTTCTCCCATGGCTTATGAGAAGCATGTCTCATATGATATCACACTTTGCAGAGAACTCTCGCTTTTAATGCAAATCATTAGTTGCTATTCAAGAACACTTAGAAAACTGAGAAAACAAAATTTCAGCTCTGTCGAAAGATTATAGGACAATCTACCCTAATTGATTAAATTAGGGAGAGGGAGATGGGATTCGAACAAGATCTCAGATGCAAAGATAAATGCTTTTAACCAACTGAGCTTTGTAAAGTTAATAAAAAATTGAAGGTTGAATTAGCATGACCAATATTCGTTCCTCTCTGTTTCCAAACATATCTTGAACGTCTTTTTTAAACTGTATTATTTTTTTAATAGTCCAATTGCGGGTTGTAAAGTTGCATTCCTTTTGCTTTTCTCTATGTCTACATATTACAGGGCATAGAGTTTGAAGTTGAAGAGATACAGAACTGGAACCCTCTATAGACTGCAGAACCACTACTTCTACTGAGGTCTATTTCAATTCCTCTCTACTCTCTCTGACTTGCTTTTATCAACCTTTCATCGTATAATTCTACTGTTAGATCCCACATTGCTTAGGGAAGTGATCATTATATGTATATTCCCATCCCTATCTAGCTCAAGGCCTTTTGGGGACTCACTGGCTTCGGATTCCATCGGAACTCCGAAGTTAAGCGAGTTCGCACAAGAGCAATCCTAGGATGGGCAACCCACTGAGAAGTTTCCATGTGAGTTCCTAGAAACAAAACCGTGAGGGCGTGGTCGAGGCCCAAAGCGGACAAATATCGTGCTACGGCGGAGTCGAGCCTGGGATGTGGTGGGGGCCCAAGTCGGGATGTGACAATTTGGTATCAGAGCCTAACCCTGGCCGTGGTGTGCCAACGAGGACATCAGGCCCCAAGGGGGGTGGATTGTTAGATCCCACATCATCCAAGGGAGTGATCCTTATCAGTTATATATATATATTCCCAACCCTCCCTAACATGAGGCCTTTTGGGAGCTCACTGGCTTCGGGTTCTATGAGAACTTCGAAGTTAAGCAAAAAGCGCGCGAGAGCACTCACATGATGGGTGATCCACTGGGAAGTTCTCGTGTGAGTTCCTAGAAACAAAACCGTGAGGGCGTAGTCGGGGCCCAAAGCGAATAATATCGTGCTACGGTGGTGGAGCGGGCTCAGGATATGGTGGACCCTGGGCCAGGATGTGACATGTGCTGTTCTAAAACTTTCCACCAACGAACTGTTTAGGCGCTAGGCGGTTGATCACCGCATGAATAATCTCCAGGTATTTGAAAGTTAAGAAAATGCGTCTAGACCTGCTTACGTGTCCGCCTAACCCGTCTAGGCACCTGTCTACGTCATGACTTTCACTTAGACATAACATAGATAACTTTTATTTTGCCTTTTATATTTTTACTAAATTGTAAGAGATTTGTTGGATAATTGGATGAACAATCATTATATGCTTATTCTCCATGTTTTTAATATGTTTTAATATTTTATAATCTAAATATCATTCTAGTTACTTTACAATTTATGTATCACAATACAATTATGTACTTTTTAAAATATAAATATGCACTTGTTTATACGATTTATAGTAAATTTACTTAAATTTGTCTAGGCCTCGCCTAAAAACCTCTAGCCATCTAGACGCTAGGCCCCACTTGCTGTTTGACTAGTGTCTGATGTCTTTTGAAACCTTGCATAGAATAGAGCACTAACTTGCTTGATATATGGTACGTATAATGGTAATGGTAGCACGTCCTCCTATATCTACTACTTTGAATTCCTCAAATCAAAACCCTACTTAAAAAAAGTAGTCTTATGATCAGTAGACAGTAACTAATATGCAATTAGGCAGAGCTAGGTAATAATTTGTACTAAGAAAGAAATTGTAAACTATTGTATGGAAGCAAGCAAGCTAGTGACAAAGCTTTATTTCTTTTGTTCCTTCTCCCAAGCGTAATTCACCTATGATAAAGCTTTGTATAACTTTCTGGTGTGCATGAAAATTGCATATAAACTTATGTGTTTATTTGTTGTTGTTGTTGTTTTTTTATTTTTTTATTTTTTATTTTTTTATTTTCTTTTCCTCATATGATGCCAGAATTATTACCTTAAAGAGTGGAACATATCGTTCATAATTATTCACTCAAAGAAGCTTGTATAACTTTCTGGTTTGTATTGGACTTGGTAATAAACATATAAAGTGAAAGAACACAGTATAATACTTTAGTCTATTAGTGGGCCAAAGTATTTTATTATTATTTTAAAAAGAATTTTTATCACAAGTAATTCCTGAAATTGACTTATATCATCAAGATGATCCCTAAAAATGAAAATCAATCAATACAATCCCTGAATATAGATGTCACAGATCAATGTAATCTTTCCGTTAAAATTTCTGTTATCTATTTAATATTTGCCACATAGATATATCATTAAAACCTATTAAAAAAAAAAATTAAAAGTTGTTTAACAAAAAGAGGACACCTTCTCGGCTTCTTCTTCGAACCAAGCCGCCTAACAACCATTCTCGTCTTCTTCTTCAAACACCGCGACTATCTATCTCCGCTCGCACCACCATCCAGAGCAACTCTGTTGCCGACCGCACAGGGTATGCGACACCAACAACCAAAACTCCACTCACTCATTAGCCAATAAAAGCATCGAAGCCAAAATAAGAAGAAGCAAAGTTAGGGGCTCCGCGACCCGAGAAGCCGGAGCTGGATGATAGTTGCGGCAACGGATGCATCCGGTGCACGTGAAACGTGTATTACGACAATGATAATAATCAGGACCTGGGCTTCTTAATTTGCCAATTCTCCTGCTAACTCTTCCACCCCAGCCACCATCTTCCCACCTGCACCCCACCCCTGACATCATTGTTCTCAAGACCTGGGCTTCTTATTTTGTTGAACAGCTTTTGATTTTTCTATTTAATCATTTTGAATTTAGTTTTAAAAGTTTTTAGATTAGACTTTTATAAAGTGTTCAATTATTTATTCATGTGGCTGCTATATTTAATAGACTTGTGGGTCCACCTATGAGTCATATAAGCATACTAATAGAAATTTTAATGGAATTCTAACGGAATGACTTTATTGATTTGCGATACTTATATTCAGGGATTACATTAATTGATTTTCATTTTCAAGAATCATCTTGATGGTATGGATCAATTTTAGGAACTATTTGTGATAAAAACCCTTTTAAAAATCAAGACTTCTCCCGATGAAGCCAGATTTGGTTGTCTAAAAAGTTTCCGACGAAGGTTTCTGTTGGCTAAGAAAGTTTATGACAATGGCAGTTTTGTTGGCTAAGAAATTTACAACGAACGTTTTTGTTGGCTAAGTACAACAATTTGAACCGTAATTTCTGCACCATCTTAATTTCGACCCGTGAATCACAACAATTTGAACTTAGGTGCAGAAGATAACTCTGTTTGCTATTAAAATTGCTCACTTGGCCGTGATGGCTCCAAAAAAATACTCCATTAGTTAGATAACTGTATAGTTCTATGCTGTTAATGTATGTTTGAATTAGTCAGTGAGACAAGAAAAGCAATGGCAACCGAAGAAGAAAATAGAAAATTTAAACATATACAACATAGACGAGATTTGAAAGGTCGCCACCTAAGTTGACATGCACTATTGTGGATGGGATGCATTATCAAACACACCCTTTTTCCCACAAACTATAGAATATTAAACAGAACGTAAAATTCGAAAAAGATTTTCTGTACTCGTTTTCTGATTGGAAAAATAAAAGCTCGCATAGTCTAACAGCTACTCACATAAAGACATCTAAAGAAAGACACAATTTTATTAATCCAAGTTTAAAGATCATATGTAAATGTAATACATAGTACTTCATGAAAACAACTACATAATAACCGAAACACTCTTCGATTTTATTCATTTCTTTAAAGTGAACTAAAATAGTGAGTTCTTACAACAAAATAACATGAAGGGTTCTGTTAGATCTTTATTATATGTTCACAAACATATTTACCTGTGAACAATACAGCAAAGCTACAAAAGAAAACACGAACCAAACATCGAAACATAGTAGTTATTTGGACTGCTTCAAGTGGTTGTAACTGTAAAGTTAGTAGTGTTTTGGAGGTGGAGGTGATTTGTAATGATTTTTGGGAGGTGGTTTAGATTTCAAAGGAGGAGAAGGAGACTTGTAGTAGTATGGAGGGGTAGGTGATGGGCATGGTGGTGGTGGGGACTTGTATTTTTAAGGAGGTGGAGATTCAGAGTGGTATGGAGGAGGAGGAGACTTTGATGGTGGAGGTGGTGACTTGTGAACATAAGGAGGAGATTTGTGCATGTAAGGAGGGGGTGGTGGTGACTTGTGCATGGAAGGAGGAGATTTGTGAACATAAGGAGGCGGTGGTGATGGAGAAGCGGGAGGAGAGGATTTGTGGATATATGGTGGAGGTGGTGAGTGAGTAGGTGGTGGTGGACATTTGTGCACATAAGGAGGTGGTGGTGAAGGGGAAGGTGGGGTTGGTGACTTGTAAATTTTTGGTGGAGGTGGGGAATGGGAAGGTGGTGGAGGAGATTTATGATAGGGTGGAGGGGGTGATGGTGATGGGGGTGGTGGTGACTTGTAGTGTGGTGGTGGATGTTTTACATACTTTGGTGGTGGGGAATATAAGGCTTAGTGGCAAGAACACTAGTTGCTAAGAGGCACAAAGCTAGATAATAAAACATTGCTATTTCTGGCAATTCAAGTTTTAGTTCTTAAAAACTCCTTTGTTGTGAGTGTTTTGTAAAGGGTGAGAGCTAGCCCTGTTATAGTAAATATGTGACATCATCTGGCTGGATTAATGCTTTAAATTTTCTACGTAGCAAAAGACTTCGGGATTTATGGAATTCCAATCAATAATGGCTTATGCATATTTCAACCCATGATTTTGAGTTCCCACAAAGATTTTAGCGTTGATTTTCATGGCCTGCCTGAACAATTCAAATTGCATGGTAGGTAAAGTGTTGTACGACTGGAGATTGAAATTGTAAAGTATCTTCAAACTAAACAGGTGAACTTTTTCTCCGGCAATTAGTGAAGCTAGCGAATAAAACTTGTACGTTGAAAGTTCATAAAACTTGTAATCTTTTCCTCATTAATTATTTATATAAGTTTTATTTTTTTATGTTGAGTAAATAGTACGCACATTAATGTCTTCGAATTTAATCTTTAGCAGGGTCCGTCCTGAGATTTTGAAGGCCCTGTGTAAGACTCAAATGGAGGCCCTTACATGGTCTTAAATTTTGGTTGCTATATTTTATATTTTTTCTTGTGTACAAATCGATATAACACAACAATAATAAATTAAGAAGAATGAAGCATAGTGTGGTGGTTATGTACCTATCTGCATTCTCTATGTTTTTGGTCCGTGCCTCCTTACATTTTAAATACAAAAAACATGGTGTGATGATGTACTTACTATATCACCTATATTACATATGTATGAGAAGAAAAATCTTTCAAATAACTATTTAATACTTATTAACTAACTGATTAGTACTCAAATGCACTGTAAATGCAATGTCCCATTTTAGCAAACTTTGTTTAGTATGTTTTTCTTTTTTCAGAAATTTCGTTATAGTGTTCTTTTGATCTTGCCCTTGTGTGTAAGGTTTCAAGATAAAAATTTAAAGTCTTGCTTGCGTTTAATGTGTCTTGGCAAGTGATGACTCATTCAAGACGCTTCTAGAGAAATTTGAAAATTTATATTGAAGATCTGGTGCATCTTTCTGTACGTATATAAGTCGGTGAGGAAGAAAACCAAAATTACCAAAACTGGGACCATGGGCTCAAACTAAGAGGTTAACTCGTTTGGTCATCAAATAAGAAAAAAAAAATGGAAATGTTGTGGCATTTTTTATTGAAGCGAGAGAGTGCTACAGAGAGAGATGGAGATGGGCTTGAGGAATTTTGTAGGAGTAAGTCTCACCAAATCCTGCGATGGTAAAACCAAATGGAATAAACTCATAGTCTAAGGATAAAATGTGAATTAATGCAATATACTAAACATTTTAAGGACACAACTAATAGATTTTGCACACAAAAGTATGACTGGTTCCTCATCAAAACCTCGTCAGTTTAGCAAAAATTCAATGGAAAAAATGCTCTTGGTTAAGAGAAAAAGAGTACATTAAGGTCAACAGAGTATATTTCAAGATACTTTCTTGAATTTGACAAAACTTCCCCTGAGAATTACAAGCATTGCAAATGAGATAGTTACACATACAATTCCTTGGACAAACTTCTGAAAATAGACCTTAGCAGTGATTTCGCGAAGGGGTCGGTAAAGTTGTCTTGGGATCAGATATGCTTGACATTAATCTTCTGATGCTTTGCTAATATGAGAATGGTGCAATATGCTTGATGTTGACTTTGTTGATGTATCATGTCTTAGTCTGGTCGATATATGCCGCATTGTCTTCATGGATCGTCTTTGGAACTCAACAATGAATGCAAAATCACAGGTACTTTAAATATGATCAACAAGAGCTCGCAACCATTTATCTCACGTGTGGCGTAGTGAGGTACGTTACACTTGAAATGATTCAAAGATTTCGTAACTAAGGTCCATTTTATGGACTTCCAATATATTGCAGTATCTCTAACGGTAACGACATAACCATTTAGGAACATGCATTGTGAGGGCTTAATAATTAACCAACATCAATATAACTAACAAACATCATTTCGAGGATTAGGAGTTGGATCCACTCGGGATACGTAGGGATGAGCCTAAATCCATAGTGACCGAAAAACGTCAATAATGCAAATTTAGTGGTACCATGTAGGTGTAGTGTTATAGGGTTCCACAACCTCTTCAAATTTCATCTTCATGTGCGAGGTAGTTTTCTTCAGCTTTTCCAGAGTCTTAGTGAGATTCATGTCATTGATATAGACTTCAACCCTAGCAATTGAAACTTCTTAGTTAAAACACAAGAGCATAATATATTCTCATATCCCTGACTGATCAAATAATCACTTAGATTGAGTCTACTACATTCACCCTGATTGCTTCAATTCGTAAAGCAAATGCCTTATTTGAATTGAAAGGGTGTTATGTGTCTAAAACTATATGAGCCAATCCATGTTATTCTTCGGGAATTACATGTAAATCTTTTTATCAATATCCCTATGGAGACGTTATAACCATATTCATAAGCTAAATAGTCAATTCTTTGAAAACTTTCACAGGGTATTTGAGAGAAGCCTTGTGCCATAAGGCGTGCCTCATCATTCATCTATCTACATTTCTTCCCACTTGTAACACAACAAGACTACATTGGGCGGTGTAGGAATGATAGGTCCAAACACTCTTTGATAAGGAATATAATCCGACCATCATTGTTTATTTCCAATTGGCCAGTTAGTTCTATGTTGACTACATCACCGGCACGCGGTTCGATATGGTCACTTTTCATTTATGTCGATAGCTACAATATAAGTGAAACATCTTTGATGATAACCTCATTCCAATTTCACATCTCACCCAAGCTAGTATATAAGACTAAGAACTTCAGGTCTCACGATAATCCGAATTACTATAATGAGATGAATGGTTGAGAAAAAGATTGAGTAAGGATTATGTTTGTGCCATGTTTCTCCACTTCTGGGTAGTTAAATCTTTCGAACCAACATATCTGTTGTGCTTTAGGCCAATGACAAATTGATTAGCAAGCTGTCGAGTATTATGCCATCCAACATGGATAACCATCCTTCAGGGGTGGCATACGCTTCGTTGATGTTAACTTCGCATCCATTAGGTACATTTATCCTTGCAGACATGTTTACAACTAGTATATGGTCTGTCACTTTAGCTAGATCAGATAAATGCGTCTGGAGCAAAATTTTGAAAGTTAGAATATGTCACACTGCTTACTATACTTTTGCTCTACACTCTTCGAGGATGTTAAATTGGCACATAAAATGCCCACCTAACTGTGACACCAAAATTGAGATGGGTGGCGATGTGCCTAAGGTGGGCCAACATAGTTGCATGCAATATTGCATAGACTTAGGCAGAAACTAAAAGCTTGGTGCATTCACCATGGTCTAAGTGATCACTTTAATTACGCTTTATGGTCACTTCTGCGAGGTTGTTTTGGTTGTGAACATGGGGAATTCGATGTTCAATTTTAAAGTCAAAAGACATGAAATGCTTATCAAAGTATTTATGATATAAACTCTCCGACATTGTACAGTCTTGCAGACTTTATGGGATAATCAGGGTGATGAGTCCCTAAGGTGAAATCAGTCAAAAGGTTAGTAGCAATGTGTATGGACAAACATGTGACCAGTGTGTCGATACATCAACCAAACCCATAAGTATAGGGTCCGCATGTTTGTTGGATTTGTCCATAACTATTCGTTTGAATCCACTATGAAAATAGGGTCATGTAGTATCTTTGTTATGGATGATATAGAGATCCAATTTCCTCAACAAGAAGGCTTGACAAAGTGTGCTTGTAGGCAAAAAATCCTTATGCAAGTAAGGCGATGCGTCGTGTAGTACGAGGCATCATATCTCAGCCTAAGTGTCCTATGTTATACTTTTATGCGCAAACAAAAGTGAATTCAAACAAAAGTACCAAGTATCAACATCATAGGCAAAAGCAAAGAAATAAACACTCCCAAAATAAGAACACGTGATTTAACGTGGTTTAGTGTAAAAGCCTACATCCACAAGTAAAGCATGGTGAGGAACTTCACTAAAAGCATCTCCACTAGTTGGTGGAGGGCAATGGCAATTAGAGGGCAAGGGTAATACAATTGCCCATACTATTCACCCTAAATAGTAACTGTCTTTGTGCAAGTCCACTAGTTTGGAAAAGGAAAGACAATGGTGATTACTATTCACATGTATATATTTTTAAATTTTTTAATGAATGTGGGTGTTACAACACACATAATTAAAGTCTATTTCCATTAATAGGATTGTAGTAAAAAAACACATTCTAGTTGTGGTGTGAAGAAAGAAGAATATGGATGGAGAGTAAACTCTCTACGCTAATGGTGTTGTAATACAAAATAGGGATAATTAAATTAAGGTGCTAAAATTTTACATTGTTTTGATCAAACATCTATGCCTTTTCAAATTATGATTAAGGCGCTTTGACTGGGTGCCACATCAGTTTTTTTTATTTATTCAATTTTTATGTCATTAATATATTTCTCCAAATTAAAATGCTACATGTTGAATTCCGAGTTTATGTGGAGATGATGGGTACTGAGCTTCATAATAGAGTACGAGGATATGGACATGGGGTGACTCCGGATATGGTGTTGTATGCATCTTCTTCAGCTTCTAGTTCTGATTCTTCCAGAAGGTCATCCAAGAGTTCATTAGCAGTGTTAATGACTGAGAACAATGAATTGAGAAGGAAGGAAGAAGCTAATGCTAAATGGATGGCGGAGCTAAAGGTTAAGCTTGGACAAACATGCAGCCATCAGCAGCAACACACTCAATTGTTGACGTTGTTACTGCAAAAAATATAGCCACAACCACCATATAGCCTGGTAACCCAACAGTCAGGTCAGAGTCAGCCTTCTCCTCATTATCCATGCCCACAAGGAACCTAACAGTCAGCCTCTTGCTGCACCTGTATATCCTTATACAGGTTATAATCAACAACCTCATTCATATCCGATGTATCCGACACAGCCTATGGCATACATGCAACAACCACCCATGGCATACATGCAGCAACTGCCATATCAAATGCCTGTATATCGACTTGAGATGCCTTCTACTGATGGGATTTCCCCGGATTTTCCAATTCGAGGGTTTGCTGGAATGCTCGCAGGTGCTCCATTAGATGTTGACATGGCGAAGGTTTTTGGATCTCGAGGAGGATCTGGGGAAGGAACTGGAGAAGGAACCCGATCACGTTTGGGCTCTGGTTCTGCTGTGTAGTGTATGTGGTTCGCTTTCTTGGCGGCTATGTATGACACTTGTGCTAGCTTTTATAGTTTGTATTTTTTTTTTGTCTATTGTGTTTGTCATGTTGGATTTAGTGTTGTTATGACGGATGAGTTTTTGTATGTTATGTGAAATGTAAAATGTTTGTTATCATGGATAATTGTTAGTGTGTGAGACAACTGTTTTTGTTGATGGTTGGAATTATTTTCATATGCACGGTATATGGAAGATTTAATAAAATTTTTTATTTTTAATATATCTAGTTTCGCTTATGGACGACACCAGCCTAATTATTTTATTTGTCAAAATGTTAGGTAATGTCGGTTACGACCGACAATAGCTTTACTATTTTATGTATTAAAATTATGTGATGTCGGTTTGGACTGACAGTAAGTGTGATATTTTAATTGTTTATTTGTTACTTAACGTCGGTTTGGACCGCCATCATGTCAGATTTCCATGTCGCTTATAAGCGATGTAAGCACTGATGTCACTTTTAAGCGACGCTGTTGTTCTTTTTATTTTATATTACTTTGCTTCTTGGTGGCGGATTAAGGAGGCTAAGCGACGTCAATACCCTTTTGGTGATGGTGGCATTGGTGTCGGTTCCTCTATCCAACATTGCATGATTTAATGTCGGATTTTTACCAAAAATACGACAGTAATTGGTGTTTTTTGTCGGTTTTAAGGCGCCAGTCATATGCCCTTTTGTAGTAGTGTTAGCATAAACAGAGGGCGACATGTGATTCAGAACATTGAAAAACCTAAAATAGATCTTGGGTGCTACATTGCCGTGACGTGCAGCATTGCTCCGCCCATGCACCGTCACACCCTGTGAAAGACGCCTCGCCGTGTGGTCGCCGTTACTGGTGAAAGCGCCGTCATACTTACCGCTACTGTTCAACAAGTAGACGTCGCACTCCCATCGTTGGTGCCACGCGCTAATCGTTGGTAAGAGTAGAAAGAGTTAACGGAATACACCTTCTCCGTTGTTGAATTCTATTAAAGTTAACGAAATAGCAGCCCTCGCTGTTAAATCCAACAGTGGCTGTTGCAGTGCACCACAGTCCATTGTCAGGCGAGTCGCCAGAGACTGCAGAGAAACCCATAAAATGATCAGATGCCTCCTGAATTCCATTTTAACGTATTTGAACCCAATATTCACTAAACAAGCTCAAAATTTGCGTAGGAACTCACCCACACAAATTTGAGGTTGAATCCACCACCAGTTCGCCAAATTTCTCTTGAATGAGCTCACCGGATTCTAGAAACGAAAGGTAGAGAGAATGCATGTAAGTTTCGTCGAATCTCCAGTTAGAACACACATGTAATTAAACATTTACTACCTGGGATTGATTCCAAGAGAGTCCGTGCATCACCAGTCACAAACTTGGTGGAGTTTGCTCGAAGAAGACCACCGGAAATTGGGTAAATGCACAGAGAGAATGCAGGGGTTAAAACTAATGTTTTTGAACTGAAAATCACCACAAATTTCATCCCAAGCAAGGAGAAAACAAAACAAAACAAGATTTAAGCTAGAATCTCAATTGGGTTTCGATTTGGTAGTTTAGAGCTCTCGAAGCTCTCAAAGCTCTCGAATTCGAGCCCTTCCCCGTCATTGTTCACACATGCAAGGGCCTCAATGAACTCCCAGATAGACCTGCCATTAGTGTCGTGTTTCTCGTGTTCGTGTCGTTTTTGTGTCATACTTGATAGCTTAATGGCTCGTATCGTGTAATATCCGTTAAAGTAAACGGGTAATATGACCTGACCCGAAATCAACCCGTTAATATTATCAGGTAATATGACCCGACCCGTTACTCATTAAGAAAAATATATTTTAAATCAATAAAAATGAAAAATGAAAAACATAATTTGACCCAAAAAAATATAAAATATAATACTAAATTTCGGAGCAGTTCCCATATGAAAGTTGTAAAGTTTTTCATTACGAGTGATTACATTTTTCACACTTCTATAATAATTATTATTAATTTTATTAATTTTGCACTAAAAAAAAAAAACACTATTCATGAGATTTGGAGGGTTTTAAAAATCTAAACAACCATGTAACCATCGTCTAAGCATTGAGGATACAATTATGAAGGTTTATTATGCTTTCACATCTTTCAGACTTGTACATTAATGATTATGAATTTTGTTTTTTTTGAACTCCCTTAAAAATACTATTCATGAGAGTTTGTATGGTTTTAAAAATTTACACGATCATATACCCATCCTCAAAGCGTAGAGGATGCGATTACGAGCGTTTCCATATTTTTTTCATATTTTCCACGCATGTAAATTAATTATTATAATTTTTTTAATGTGTTTGGTATTTTTAAATTACTTGATATTTTTATTTTTAATGTGTTTTATGATTTTTAATCTCAATCTTTGCCTATAATATGCCATAAAAATAAATAAATAAATAAAACTTCAATTTTAAAATTTATATAGAATAATAATTAATAAACAATATATATATATATATATATATATATATATATATTCATTATATCTATTGTATTTTATAGTAAGTTTTTTTTAGTAGTTTAAAAAATTAAAATCATCAAAATAACTTTTTTCTTATCGTGTCAAAACAGGTTACCCGCTTGTCACTCTCGTGTAAACCTGTTAAGGATCCGTTATGAATGGGTTTTTATCGTATGACCTGATAATGACCCAATTAGTTATCGTGTTAACCCAAAACCTGTTATTTTCATGTTGTTTACATGTCGTGTAAGAAATTGACAAGTCTACTCCCAGAGCATGGTAATGCAGAATATAGAGATTTGAAGTGAGGATTTTAGACAGAGAAAGGTGCAGGTTGGGGTTAACTCTCTCGGTGGTGACAGAGAGAATGCAAAGAAAGAGAGTTTTGAAAGTTAGAGAGAGAATGAGTGTTTTCAAAAATGGGAAATAGAGGACAAAGTAAGCCCACTTAGGCCATCTCGAACCGAAGCTGGCCAGAGAGCTCGTTTTAGTCCTCTAGCCTTCCCATAAATTAATATTTTAATGAACAGTGCAGGGCCATATTTCTTACCATCTCCAACCGAGGGCCAAATGGCCATAGGGCTCGTTTTAGCCCTATCACAAAAAACCGTCTCCCATTGAGGGCCAAAGGGTCATAGGGCCAAACATAATTTATTATTTAAAAACTACAACTTAAATTCAAATCTAACGGCTAAGTGACGTAAGCATGATGTCAGCTAACCGTTGGATTTGAATTTTTTCGGGCTATAAATAGGGTGGATATTGGGCTATAATTCACACACCTTTGAAAATGTTGTTTAAGTTTCATGTTGTCATGCATCGTATTACACAATATGATTTTGGAGGATGAGTGAGATGGGTATATTGATGGAGAGTCCGATGACGACCAAGACGATCCAAATAGGTCAAGAAGGGCTCGTACAAAAATATATGATGGGCCTAATTTGCCTTTCAATCCAGGAACTAATAGTATCTCTATAAATGAGTACATGAGGCGTTATAGAATGATACGTTCACGTGCCACAAACAAGTACCTACAACAGGATCTTGTTGCACATCTTTGGGCCAAAAATAGAATGGAGTAGGCGTTTAAGCTTTATGTTGTTAAATGTTTTTAAAAATGTTGTTTAAGTTTCATGTTGTTAAATGTTTTTTTTTTAATTTATTTTTTTATGTTGTATAATTTTTATGTTGTTTAATATTGTCTGATATTGTTTAATGTTGTTTCATGTTACTTAATGTTATGTAATGTTTAATGGTTTAGGAAGTTATAGGGAAAAAATATTTAAACAAATTTTCTAAAAACAATATATATATATATATATATATATATATATTTGAAAATAACAGCTAGCCGTTGGGTTTTTGAAATCTAGTTGGCTCATTTGGGTCTGCCGGTTGGCCCTTTGACCCTTTTTTGTCCTGTGAGGTCCACGAGCCCTCTGGCCTGGCCCTCGGTTGGAGACCATTTTTGGGCTATTTTTGGCCCTCTGGCCTTCTGGACCCTTCGGTTGGAGATGACCTTAGATAATCTAAGTGAAATTACCAAAACACCCTATTAATTGTAACTTTACAATTAAGCCCTTGAGGCTTTGATTCAAATTTCATTTTTGACTTCCCATTCATGTATATGAATATAGTTAGGAAAACATAAGAAAGTATAAAAAATTGGATTTCGAGTCGAGGCTCGAAAATTACCAAAGACACCCACTTACGGGCAAAATAGTCATTTCATATGTCTCGGAAAATAAAATACTATATTTTAACAGGATGTAATAGTATCTACTAGAAAACTTACATAGACTGTATAATTAGATGAGAGTTAGAGACGGTGTTAGAGATGGCTTAAGACAAAAGTTGGAGTGGTTGTAGATTTGTATTTGTAGACCAGAAGACGATGGCCAGATGCCCAAACGAGAGAACTTACACAGAGAGTTAGAGACATTAGAATCGAAGATGAGAGTTTAAGGGTTGAGACGGCTAGCAAGAGAGAATTGTGGAGATACTTCAGTTCGATTTAGGAAATTAGGTTACAGAGGCATGGACATAGGCCACTTAATTTAATTTAATTATTTTTACTAAAAAAAAAAACAAAATAAGAAAACAAACTGCCTAGCCTGCCTACTCCAAACCGATTTTTCAAAATGATTTCCACTAAATTGCGGTGGGCCTTTACTACCTAGCATCTTGGCCGATTTTTAGAATACTAATGGAGTCAACATGCAACAAAAGACACTTTCATCTGGTTAATTACAAACTTTGAATCAGCCATTGGGTGTGTCAAAATGTTGCTTTTAAAAACTACCAAGCCTACATGGCACGCAGGTCGAGCAATTAATAAGTTAACTATGTCATTCAGGTGTTAAATACAAAGTCGTTTTTCCTACCAGAATGAAATATTAAAATGTAGCAGTACTAAGACCATCTCCAACTCTTGAGTTAAAACTCAAAAATTTTAACCCAGAAATAATTTTTCTTCTCTAACCCTTCTGAGTTAAATTTTTAGCCCGAGATTATTAAAGAATGAATTTAAGATAATTTTTTTCTTAAAGTAACATTTTTTGAAAAAAAAAATATGTAGATTATCCTAATTTAATTTTATGAACATTTTAACCTAAAAATATTTAGATTCCGATAAATATTGAAAAATCACTAAACCGACACCATGGAAGAATATGAAACACATAAAAATAAAAAAAATAATTAATTACTTTAGCCATTGGCTTTAAATTTGGACTATTAATTTTTTTTTTTTACTGGATTTGATCATATTAGATCTTAGCCATTGAATTCCATGAATTTATAAATATAAAACTAAAAAAAAGTAGACATATATAATGGGCTAGCCCCACAAACCCGTGGGGAATCCTGGGCTAAATTTGTACCAAGAATAAGTTTTGGGTTAAAACTCATATTTGCCCCAAGGGTTGGAGCAAGTTGGAGTGAGTTTAGAACCTAAAATTTGAGTTTTACTCCAAGGGTTTGAGATTGTCTAATGATACAAACTAAATACAGGGCCCTTTACAGTCAAATTACAAACATTTTCTTAAATGCATGGACATATGTGTATATATCCATATATTGATATATATATATATATATATATATATATATATATATATATATAGTAAGAGCAACAAAACGGGGAAACATTCAAAAACTCCTAAAATACCCCTTTATTTTCTTCACAACCAAACCCAACAAATTTCAAAAAATGAGGATAAACTAGTAAAAAACAAAAAGCTCCACGTTCAATTTTTTATAAAGTTTGTGTCTTTAGTATGTTTTGATTCACTGTTTGATTAGTTTTCTAGGGATTTGAAAAGAACAAGAGAGATAAGGAATGTTGCAGGTTTGTGACAGCTACAAGGCTATGCGAATGCATCATCCATATTTTGATTTATATAGAGAATGTTTGTAGGGTTTTGGTACATTGTCAACTCACAAACTTATCTCTAAATGTGCTAGGAGACAAACATCTACTATGAATTACACCTACCCTTCTCTAGATTTAATCATAGCCTTCCATTGGGATTTTTAAGTGATCTAATTTGGAGTGTACACATATCCCTCATTTTCACAAATAAAAGCTTTAAAAAAAACTAGTTGTTAGAGTCAAAACCCCACTTGTTTCCTTCAATCCTTGGAACCAAGAGCAATTTAGGTCCCAACACTACCCTCGAAATTTGTTCTGGTTGCCACACCAAGCAATCCCCTTAGGTAATTGAATCTTTCCTTTAGAAGAGCTTTTGTGAAAATGTCTACGATTTGATCTTCTATCTTGCAGTAGTGTAGCTTGATTGTATTCTCATGCAATGCTTCTCTGATGAAATGACATATCCTCTTTATGTGCTTTGTTCTTTGATGAAAATTTGGGTTTTTAGTCATGGTGATTGCTGAGGTGTTGTAATACAGAAGTCGTGTGGCATCAACTTGCAATTCCCCAAAGTCTTTGATTATGAATCTCAACCAAATGGCTTGAGATGTTGCCTCTAAGGCACTCATATACTTTGCCTCAACTGTGAACAGTGCAACACTTTGTTGTTTCACTGATGCCCAAGAGAAAACCCCTGAACCAAAAGTTAATGCATAACCTAATGTACTTCTACAATTATCTTCATTGCCACCCCAGTCATTATCACAAAATCCAATTAGGATAGTTGACTTCCCCATTTCATACTTGATTGCATAGTCAAGTGTCCCTTGCACATATCTCAACACTCTCTTAGCAGTTCCCATATGGATCTTAGTGGGACTTTGCATAAATCTTGAGAGTAGACTTGTTGAGAACATCAAATCAGGCCTTATTGTAGTTAGATACAATAGACTGCCAACAATGCTTTAGTAGATGTTTGAATCCACTAATTCACTTCCATCATCTTTCTTAAGCTTCTCATTTGCAATTAGGGGTGTAGGCATAGGTTTGTAGCCTTTCAAACCAAATTTTTCAAGCAAGGTTTGAGCATACTTCTTCTAATGAATGAAGATGTTGCTTGCTTCTTGAATTACCTTAATGCCAAGGAAATGATGCAAGAGGCCTAGGTCAGTCATCTCATACCTCTTCATCATTTCTTCCTTGAATTGTGCAATTATGGCTTCATCATCTCCAGTGTAGACAACATCATCAACATAGATTCATACAATAAGTGTATTGTTGTTGTTTTCTGATTTAGTGTAGAGTGTAGCTTCACTAGGACTCTTTTGGAAACCCTTCTCAGTGAAGTAGAAATCCATCTCACTGTACCGAGCTCTTAGAGCATGCTTTAGGCAATATAGTGCCTTCTTTAGCTTATACACCTTTTCTGGGAATTCTTCACTTGTGAACCCTTGAGGTTGTTCTACAAACAACTCCTCTTCTAACATCCATTTAGAAATGCAGATTTCACATCTAGTTGATGTAGCTTCCAACCCTTTTTAGCTGCTAGGTCAATCAGAGTTCTTATAGTGTTTAACCTTCTTGGAGCAAAGGTTTCATTGAAGTCTACACCAGGTTTCTGTAAGTAGCCTTTAGCTACTAGTCTGGCTTTGTTCTTTTGCACAGTACCATCTAGATTCAACTTGGTTTTATAAATCCATTTCACTCCAACCACAGGCTTGTCACTTGGTCTATGCACCAATTTCCAAGTGTTATTCTTTTCTAACATTTGCAGTTATTTTTTCATTGCTTTCTTCCAAGACTTATCCTTCTCAGCTTCCTCATAAATTTCTGGTTCCACTACACAGTAGTTGCAAGTGGCATATATTTCTTCCAGGCTTTTCAATCACACTAGAGTTGAGCTTGGAGTTGTAGTCTATGAATGGTTGGATTGTGGACTCATGCTTGCTTGTTGTGGTGTCATAAGTGTCTCATTGTTTTCAGTGATTTCTTCTTGAGTTGAGGTCTCAATAGGTTGTCTTGTTTCCCTATTATTGAGATCAAGTTGTACGGATACACTGTCTTTCTCTTCTACACTTGTTTCCCAATTCCATGTAGAATCTTCATCAAAGATAATATCCCTATATAGGTTTATCTTTTGAGTTGATAGGTTGAAAATCTTGTACCCTTTCTCACTTGTGCCATAACCCACAAAGACACATTTGTTGCTTGATTTCTCCAGCTTTTGCCTTAGTTGTAAAGGTATATGAGTATAGCATACTGAGCCCAATACCCTCAGATGCTTCAAAGATGGTTTTCTTCCATTGAAAACCTCAAATGGTGTTTTCTTGTCCAGTGCTTTTGTAGGGCACCTATTTAGCAGATACACTGCAATGTTCACTGCTTCACCCCAGAAAGAGTAAGGCATATTCTTCTCATGCATCATTGACTTAGCCATTTCAATTATAGTCATGTTCTTCCTTTCTGTAATGCCATTTTGTTGTGGTGAGTGCCACTGTGAGTTGTTCCTCCCATCCCATACCTTCACACAATGAATTGAACTCTTGTGAAGTATACTCTATTCCCCTATCACTCTTTATTTTTCTTTGATGTTCACTCTGCAACTCCACCATTGCTTTAAACATTTTGAAGATTGTGAACACCTTTAACTTAAACCTCATGAAATACACCCAACACATCCTTAAGTAGTCATCAATGAAGGTTAGAAAATATTTGTTCCCACTGGTTGTTGTAGTTTGCATAGGACCAAACACATCAGTGTGAATTAATTCAAGTGACATAGTTGCTCTCTGAGCTTTGCCAGCTTTAAATGGATCACTATGATGTTTTCCAAACACACAACCTCCACAGGTTTCACTGCAGTCATCCAATTTTGGTATACCTTGCACCATTTTATGTTTTTGCAGATTTTGAGGACTTGTCATGTTTAAGTGACCAAGTCTTTTGTGCCATAGTTTCATTGAACCTATCACACTTGTTTACCTTGCCACTTCTTCAAAATATCTTAGAACAACTGGGAACACTTCCACTCTTGTGCCAGGTTTGAGAGGGACCTGTCATCAAATATCTCAACCATAATTCCCCCAAATAGTAGGAAAAAACCATGCTCCATCATTTGACCAACACTGAGTAGATTTTCATCCAATCCAAGCACTAGCATAAGTTCCTTTATGTATCTTCTCTACTTCTTGGTTTCAATAACTAGAGTTCCTCTCTTAGTGGTTTTAACAGTGTTCCTATCTCCCATTTTCACTTTCCCAATGAAACCAGTGTCAATATCAATAAGTAGTGACTCTTATGCAGTCATATAGTTGTTGCAGCCACTATCAATGTACCATACCTCAGCATTTTTCTCAACTTTAGCACTGAATGCACATAACACATTTGCTTCTTCTTCCACTTAATTTACACAGTTTACTTGCTGCACATTGTTTGATCTGCAATCCTTCATAAGATGCCCAAACTTGTTGCATTTGTGGCATTTAGGCTTGCCCTTGAACCAGCACTCCCTAAAATAGAATTTATCAGAATGCTTGCACAACTGTTTGGTTTTGGGACCCGTACTGGTGTTGCTGCCATAGTTAGGTCTGGAGTTTTGATACCCATTTCCTTCCCATTTCTTAAACTTGCCCTTCCACTGTGGTTTCTGTTTGCTTGCACCAGCTTCACTACTAGAACCAATATTGAGAGATTGAAAGGCTCTTTCAATGGCAGTGTCAGCATGCCTTTCAAGTCTTTAGTCAAAAACTTTCAAGAATGCTATCATATCTTGCACACTAAGAGTATATGTGTCTTTTGTTTCTTTTGTTTCTTCAATAACACTCACTACTGAATCATAGGGTTTAGTCAAACTAATCAATAGCTTTTGGACAACTCTTTCATTTGGCAGTTCGTCACCATAGGTTTTCAATTGGTTTACAACATCAAATAGCCTAGAGAAGTAGTCTTTCAACAGTTCATTTTCCCTCATTCTTGTATATTCGAAATCTTTTCTAAGGGATTAAAGTTTCACCTTTCTTACTTTGGTGTCTCCTCTGTATTCTTGTTGTAGAACCTCCCAATCATCTTTTGCAGTTTCTTCATTCGCTATTCTTGGAAAGATGACATCTGAGATAGCTCCTTGGATGATTCCAAGAGCTCTAGCATCATTCATTCGATTCTGCTTCAAAGTTGTAGTCTGTTTTTCTGTGAACTCCTTCTATAGAGCATCAACTTCCACCTCAGGTAGCTCGTCATAGGACTTGAAGATAGTAGTCATCCTTGTCCTCCAAAAATCATAGTTTTCCCCCTCAAAGACGGGAGCTTTTAGCTCACTGCTACTGGATCCTTTCATTTGTAGGCTTGATATTTAATTATTAGGGTTTCAAACACTATCTTCTTTACTGGTTAGTGAGAGGTCTTAGGTTCGATTATCACCAAAGGAGAATTTGAACCACATTATCGTTAGCCCATTGTGAGGCTAAGCTAACCCCTTCTCCTTAATGTAGATAATAACGATCATTCAAAACACTATCTGAGTGTTTCCAAAGATATCAAAATGCATAGAAACACCCAGAAAATAGAAAGATCATCATCTAGGCTCTGAGGCCATTGATATAATCATAATTGCATGCATTTTCATGCCCTTTAGTTTAGATTCTTGTTATATTTTTGAGTGAATTTAGTTTGTTTCACTAAGTTTTATGTTTTTCATTTGTAGAGTGAAGATGAAGAAAGAAGAAAAAGGAGCACTTTTGCGATTGAAATGAGTTCGGCATGCTGGAAGCAGAAGCTACTTGTTCAGAACAGTCAAATTTACGGATTAAACTGTACCTCCTCAGAATGAACCAGCTTTTGAGCCTTGTTCCATTGGAAAGATATGGAAGTCAGCTTTCAAGGGAATTTTACGATTCGTGATTCCGAGTTTCCTAGACGACGTTATAGTGATTCTTGTACCAGACATCTGCCAGCAATGCTTACGCGGGATTTGCAAAGAGATTTTAGAGTTACAAATTTTAATAATGGAAACGTGCAAAGCAAAAGGAGAGCTATTAGAAGAGCTTAAGACTATCCTAAAAGGTTCATAGTTAATATATTTACTAGTTTGGTGTGCCACATCATCAATATTACAATCCAAGTAAGAAGAGAATTAAAGAGTCCTATTTAAGTAAGGATTTCAGATTTTTATATAAAAGGGAGACAGGGGGATATTTTGGACAAGGTTTGGGGAACGTGATTTTTGGGAGTCCAAGGAGCAAAGGAGAGATCGTAGCTGCCAACCATCTTTCATATCCATCTTCATTGTTCAGAAGTTTTTTATGTTTTTAAGATTTTTAATTACTTTTTCGTATTCTATGAGTAACTGAACTCTTTTTCTAGGGTTAGGATGATGCCCTAGCATGGATGTTTATGGTTTTTAATGTTATTCATTGGATTTCTAGTTTCTTTTAGATGTATGCTTAATCACTATTGGAATTGTTACTTTTTGTTTGAGTTCTCTGATTGATCACCTTAGGACTTTGCATCTAGTAAGATTGGAAGATGAATTTGAGGCTGAACTAGCAATATAATTCAATTAGCTTCTTGTGGTTAAGTTTGGTAAATTACATTATTGCTTGACAAAGAATAATGGTTTGCTTGGTTCCCTTGTTTTCTAGAGCGTAAAGAGTCCTACTTGTTAAATTTATGTCTTAACCATGATAGACTGCATGTTAGGATGTACGATCTCTACTTGAACTAGGAGAGAATCATTCACTTAAGGAAAAGTACTATGGTCTAATGTGCCTGACAAGGACTTAGATACAGGAATTATCATCTAAAGAATCGAACAACGTTGAATGCATTGAAACCTAAACTAGATTGCTTGTGGTTAATTATGAATCCCTAGACTTTCACCATTGTTTTTCAAATCTAATTTTCAATGTTATCATCTTATAGTACTTTCTGTTTACTTTTCTTTTTAATATTGTTTTCAGCTTAAAATCAAATATTCAAAACAATTCTCTACAATTTCATTGAAATCTTTAGTTTAGATTGAGTCTAATTGGTGTTTGTTTAATTAGATTTTCTTTAGGTTATCAAATGTAGATTAAGTAAGAATCTTCGTGGGAACGACACTTGAACTTGTAAGCCATTATATTCCGACATTCTTGTGCACTTGCAAGTTTACACCAAGTTTAGGGCACCGCTGGCAGGGATTCTTAATTTAATTTAGAATTTGGAATCCAAATTTGCATCTAATTAAGTTGTTTTCTAGTTGTTTTTCAGCTTGCTTTAGTTTTAGAGTCATAATCATAAGCAACGAAGAACAAGAAATCACATTCAAGTTTTATATTAGTTCTTTTTGCTCTTTTGCTCGACTATTTTGGACTAACTTTCCTATATTTCAATAGGCTTATTATATACCAATGGAAAGCTACAGACGTCTAGTTTTCAACTCATAAAACGGATCATCAAATTTGATTTTTGAGCTGGGAATTATTGTCAAAATACTGAGCAGTGTGCAGACAGGTTACTTCAACGCAAATTCTCAAATTTGCATTCACGGAAGACGTTCACTCAAGCTTGAGCTTATTCCTGTTGACCAAGAACTTGAGCGTACTTTAAGAGAACAACGAAGACAGCGAGTGTTTCAAGAACCAGCCATGGGTGAAGTAGTCAATAATGGTAGAGATAATCTTCCACCATTGTCACCACCACAGCCAAGGCTCATGCGTGATTATACAAAAACCAACAGAGTACAACACACTGTCATGCATTGTTTTGGCTCCAATTGAGCAACGATTTGAGATTCGTCCACAAATCTTTCAGTTACTGCCTATATTTCTTAGGAAGGAGGAAGAAAATCCATACCATCATATCAAGGCGGTTTTCAAGCTATGTTCCACATTCACCTTCACCAATGTTATTGAAGAACAAATTCAACTTTGTTTATGCCCATTCTCTTTGAGGGATAAAGCAAGCAGTTGGTTGGATTCTCTTCCAAATGCCTCTATCGACACATGGACAGAATTATCCAAGAAGTTCTTGTCCAAATTCTTCCCCGCTCGAAGAACCAATGCTCTAATCAATGAAACTATGAGCTTTCGGTAACAAGAAGGTGAACAGTCTCATGAAAGTTGGGGGCAATATAAGGACTTGTTTCTTCAATGTCCTCATCATGGTTTCAACACTTGGCATAAGGTTCATTATTTTTACGAAGGTTTGAACTCTCAATGTAGGAGTTTGGTTGATTCAACAGTTGGTGGAACCTTAATGGACAAAACTCCAGAAGACATACATGCCTTTGAAGCTATAGGTGAAAAATCTGAGCATTGGGATTTTCCTACAAAAGATTCGAGAGTTCCAACTACATCATCAACAAAAAGAGGAGTCCTTTAAGAACTTGATGCAAGGACGGGTTTAGAGGCACCAGTGGCAACCCTCATGAAGCTTCTCACACCACTAGTAAGCAAGATAGCCACGCAACCATGTACCTTATGTGCAAGCATCACCCATGACATGGAAAATTGTCCAGCGAATCCTAATCTAGAAGGCATGCAAGAGATCAATGCATTTAGTGGGAGGCCCCGAAATGATCCGTACTCCAATAATTATAACCCGGGATGGAGAGAACACCCAAATTTATCTTGGAGAGATTCACAAAACAGCATGGGACCATCCAATTCAACAAAGCAATATCAGTAACCTTATCAAGCTCCTCCATTTCAACAACAAGACCCTTCTATCAAGGACATGATATCTCAACTCTTAGAGAAAACCGATCGGTATAAACAGGAAGTTGTATCCCTTAGACAAAGTCATACGGTGTTGGAAAAGGCTTAATCTAATTTTGAGATTTAGTTGGGACAAATAGCTACTACTTTGGACAAATTGGAGCGAGCACAAGGGCAATTTCCTAGCCAAACTGAAACAAATCCTGGGAATCAAAATCATGTTCAAGCTGTTACCACTTTGAGGAGTGGAAAGACGATTGATAATAACGTGGGAAGTCTAAAAATTAATAAGAAAAAAATGAAGAGGTCAGCGCACATATAGGGCAGCAGCTTGACAAGAATTCTAGAAGTTCTATAAAGTCTAAAAGAATTGACACAACCTTTGACAAAGCTAACAAATCTGATCGTCTGACTCATTTTTCTTTAACTGCAGAAATTCATGGCTCTCTACATTTCCCACAGCGTGCAAGACAAGTTAAAAAGGAGAAGTACATGGGAGACATCTTGGAGCAATTTAGAAAGGTGCAGATTAATATTCCTCTTCTTGATGCGATCAAACAAATTCCATCATATGCAAAGTTCTTGAAGGAACTTCGTACCAACATGAGAAGGTATGAAGAGCATGAGGAGGTGAAGTTATCAGACACGGTTAGTGCGGTTCTTCAAAGAAAATTGCCACCAAAACTTCAAGATGCTGCTAGCTTTACAGTCCCATGTGTTATTGGAGAAAGAAAATTCGGAAAAGCTTTGCTTGACTAGGGAGCAAGTGTGAATTTGATGCCCTATTCTGTTTATGAACACCTCAAATTAGGCGAACTAAAGCATATATCCATTTCTCTACAGTTCGCTGATATTCCGTGAAATATCCTAGAGGGATTGTTGAAGATGTACTTGTGTGTGTTGATCAATTTATTCTTCCTACTGACTTCATCATTTTGGACATGTAAGAAGACGAAATTCCTGGTCGTGACATACCTCTCATCCTTGGCAGACCTTTCATGGCTACTGCAGATACAAAGATTGATGTTAAATCAGGATTATTAACTATGACTGTGCAAGGAATTACTGCAGAATTTCAGGTCTTCGAAGCATTGAAGAAGCCCATGGATCTTTATGATTGCTTTCGTGTTGAGGTTGTGGATCAAATTATAAAAAAATAAAAAAAAATAAAAAATAAAAAATAAAAAACATTCATTGAATCAAGCATCTTAGATCCTCTGGAAGTTTGTATCTCTCAGCATGGATGAGTTTTGAAAAGGCTACTCATATTAAAGCAGAATGAGATATCAATGCTGTAGCGTCCTACCCTCCTAGAGGCCAACCAAAATTTGAAGCTTTGCCACTTTCACAAGCCAAAATTGTACCATCCATTATACAACCTCTAAAGCTTGAATTGAAGCCTTTTTCAGAGACTTTAAAGTATGCATATCTAGATAATTCAGAGTCTCTTCCTGTGATTATAGCTGCTGACCTTAACCAAATAGAAGAAGAAAAGTTGATGCAAGTGTTGAGGGAGCATAAAACAGCGTTGGGATGGAGTATTCAAGGGAATTAGTCCTTCAATTTGCATGAATTGGATATATCTTGAGGACAAGTCAAAGCCTTCTAGAAAGGCTCAGAGACGTCTCAATCAACATATGAAAGAAGTGGTTCGGGCAGAAGATGTCTCAATCCACATATGAAAGAAATGGTTCATGCAGAAGTTCTTAAACTACTGAATGTCGGTATTATTTATCCTATATCTGATAGCAAATGGGTGAGTCCACTGCAAGTTGTACCAAAGAGATATGGTATTACAGTTGTCAAGAATGAAAATAATGAGCTTATACCCCAGAGGACAGTCACAGGTTGGAGAATGTGTACGGATTACAGAAAGATTAATAGTTCAACTCGAAAAGATCATTTTCCGTTCCCTTTCATTGATCTAATGCTTGAGAGACTTGTAGGCCATAGTTATTATTGCTTTCTTGATGGCTATTCCATATATAATCAAATTCTTATAGCACCAGAAGATCAAGAAAATACTACTTTCACATGTCCGTTTGGAACTTTTGCGTATTGAAGAATGCCTTTTGGGTTATGTAATGCTTCAGCAACATTCCAAAGATGCATGATGAGCATTTTCTCAAATTTGGTGGAAAGGTGTATCGAAGTGTTTATGGATGATTTTTCTGCGTTTGGGTCATTGTTTGATTAATGCCTTCATCATCTTTCATTGGTGCTCCAACGGAGTCAACAAACCAACTTGGTTTTAAATTGGGAAAAATGTTAGTTTATGGTGAAAAGTGGTATTGTTCTTGGTCATGTCATTTCAGTTGAAGGAATTGAAGTTGATAAAGCTAAGGTGAAGCTGATTTCGAAGCTTCCTCCTCCTACTTCTATAAAAGAAGTTCAATCCTTTCAGATTTTTATCGACGATTCATTAAAGATTTCTTGAACACCAAGCCACTTTGTGATCTGCTTGCTAAAGATTCTGTGTTTAATTTAAATGGTGAGTGCTTACAAGCTTCTGAGACCCTCAAGAAAGAATTAACACAGGCCCCGATCATAAAACCTTCAGATTGGTCTGTTCCTTTTGAAATCATGTGTGACACTTCTGATTATGCAATATGTGCTGTGTTAGGGCAGCGAGTTAACAAACTTCCTCATGTTATATATTATGCTAACAGAGCTCTCACTGGTGCTCAATTGAATTACACGACAGCGGAGAAAGAATTGCTTGTTGTGGTGCTTGCTTTGGAAAAGTTTAGGAGTTATTTGGTCGATTCAAAAGTGATTATATTTTCTGATCATGCAGTCCTTTGATATTTATTAACCAAGAAGGATGCAAAGCCCAGACTTCTAAGATGGATTCTACTAATGCAAGAGTTCGATCTTGATATTAGAGATAAAAAAAAAGGGTTGAAAACGTTGTAGCGGATCACCTTTCCAGATTGGTACATGGCAGGGATGCTATTCCTATCAATGAATCATTCTCAAATGAGCAACTATTTTCCATTGTAGAAATCCCATGGTATGCTAACATAGTAAACTACTTGTCAAAGTAGTTTATACCGCCGAAATGGTCAAAACAACAAAGGAAGCGGTTTCTATCAACTGTGAAGCAATACTATTGGGATGATCCCTATTTATTCAAGCATTATCCAGATCAGATCATAAGACCGTGTGTGTCTCACTCTGAAGTTCATAGCATTCTCACGTTTTATCATTCTCATGCTTGTGGAGGTCACTTTGGTGCAAAGAAGACAGCCTTAAAGGTATTACAAAGTGGATTCTATTGGCCTACGTCATTTAAGGATGCATATGCCTTTATCATTGCTTGCGATAGGTGCCAAAGAATGGGGAATATTTCTTTCAGTACGCATATGCCATTAACCAACATTTTTGAAGTTGAATTGTGTGATGTGTGGGGAATTGATTTCATAGGCCCATTCCCTAAGTCGAATGGATATTTGTACATCATTGTGGCGGTAGATTATGCCTCTAAATGGGTGGAAGCAATGCCTACAAAAACCAACGATCCTAGGGTTGTGTTAAACTTTTTGAAAGAGAACATCTTTACTCGATTCGGGACACCTAGAGCAATCATTAGTTATGGTGGTTCTCACTTCATCAACAAGTTGTTTGAAGCTCTCATGAAGAAGTATAACATTACTCGTAAAGTTGCTACTCCAACCATCCTTAAACAAGCAGAAAAGTGGAAGTTTTGAATAGAGAAATAAAGCATATTCTCGAGAAGGCAGTGAGTCAAAACCGCAAAGATTGGGCCAGTGAGTCGAGTGATGCATATTGGGCATATAGGACAACTTTTAAAACTCCCTTAGGCATGCCTACTTATCGGCTTGTCTTCGGGAAAGCATGTCATCTTCAGGTGGAACAACATTGAGCATTATGGGCATTAAAGAATTTGAATTCCGACATTAACCAAGCAAGGACTTTGCGAAAGGTTCAATTAAATGAATTGGATGAATTGAGGAATGATGACACGCCCCGATACCGATGTTCAAAGGACAACGGGATGGCCACGTGCTAGCCGACAACCAAGGGTGACGTTAGCCATTTAATGAATGCATATGCCGAGAACATGAGAAACATGCATAAAAATTTTGCACAAACTACGCAATGTAATATTCATATACAAACCTTACCAAAATTATGTAATAATATTCAGCCATTAATAAAATCATAGTGATAATGCATAACATGTTCAGAGCATACATCTAATTCAGAATACAAGCGAAAGATAAAACAGAAAGTGCTATTACAAGAAATGTCAACAGCAGGGAGGATGACACAGAATCACTGGTAGGGGAATGCCTAGTAACTCGGATCGTATGCCTCGTTCCTAGGTCCTGAGGGGGTGCAAAACAAAACATGAGTGGACCAAGTTGATATACAAGTAATACTAAAACAGTTAATCTTCAAAGTACTAACCCCCAAAGTTTATGAAAACTCAGTAGCATAATATGTAATAGGTTTTCCGAAAATCCTAGCATGCCATAAAACTTCATAAAACATATATCATATATAGTGTGCTAAGTAATGGTATCATAATCGCCCGAACGTAGATCATTTACCCGTAGACCCTACATCACCCGAATGAAGCCAATTAATGTTTTCATTCGCACGTAGGTAGGACTATATCTTCATTCGCCCGTAGGCAATATCGTATGAGTAACCACTAAATAAGCACAAAAATCATTGAACATAATCTTTCCAGAATATAAATATATATATCTCAACAGAGCTCAGTAGCTCAAACATCATATTTTAAATCATGCTCATAGTATATAATCATCAATCATATATACCACAAAGAATGTAAAGTTGATAAAGCATGATAATTCATAAAGTGTGAAACCAATTTACTCATAAATGTTTCATAAAACATAGCCATTAAATCATGTTTTTCATGTATGAATTTCTAATAGTAAAATCATGCATTTTGGAAAGGGTCCATTCACAGATATTCCGTAGTCGAAGAGCCATGCGAAATAGGAAGAATGGAAACGCCACTAACCAACGCACCTAAGCACATAAAGGGTCCAATTAATAAAACTCTACTATAAGGATTGAATTTCAGAAAATGGACATCATAAACGGATTCAGGACGTTGAAAAATATAGGGGGATATCGGGTACCCTTACGCGCTGCAACACATGCCGACCAAGACAGGCGCCTACGCACAGGCTCACGTGTGGACCCACGCGCCAACTAGGTTCAAGGTTGGGCCGATTCAGTTTTGGGTTGGGCCAGTTCAATTCTGGGTTTTTTGGGCTTGGGTTTGGTTTTGGGTTAGTGGCTTGGCCTAAGGGAATCTAGGCTGGGCCGCAAAGGTTTCTGGGCTAGGCCAAAGGCCTGGGTTACAGAAATGGGTTTGGGCTTAGTAGCCAAGCCCAAAGGTTTGGGCCGATTTCTGGGATGGGTTTGGAGCCGGGTTTGAGGGTTTGGGTCGGGTCGACCCGATTTCAGGCCAAGGGTTGGCCGGTTTATGGGCAATGTTTCAAATGCTCATAACTTTTCCGATACACAACCAAATCAAGTGATTCAAAAACAAAAGTTGTAGTACTCAATGAGATGAAGAGAATGGTACATTGTACGATGGCTAAATTGCCATGGTTTGGCTAGAAAATGCCTCGAAAGTCACGATGCTTGTAGAAAAACTGGGAAAAGCTGCTTCGAGCTATTTTATGAGATTAAAACGTATGTACAACTTAAAAAAAAGCTTTGATCTAACCTTAAAACACATCCTAAGAGTTTCTAGAAGCTTACCTACGTCGGAAAATTTACAAAGTCCATCGGAGGTCGTTGGGGGAGTGTGCACCGTGACTGTCACGATGGAGTAGTTTTCAAGGTCTCAAGTCCAGGTGGTGGTGGTGATTGTTGTGTGTGTGATTTTCAAAGAGGGGAGGGATTTCTTGCAAAGAGCATTTGGGGGAGAGATAAGAGAGTTAGAGAAAAAGAGAGAATATGATGGGGAGAGAGAGAGAGAGAGAGAGAGAGAGAGAGTTAATAAAGAAAAGAAAATCCATAAAGTGAGGGGGAATCGGGATAGGGTGAAAGGGTAAGGGGACAAGAATCCCAAGTGGGTCCCCTTGTTTCATAATTTAAGAATGTAAAAGACGAACTACAAAATATCCGAAAACATTTGACGGTTCGAACATAGAATCTTCATTATACATCTGAATTCAAATCCATTCGTGCTTACGCATTCATGACCATAAGTACGTTAAGAATAATTTAATAAAATTAAAACTACGTGTTTCGACGAGACAGTCAAACAAAATCAACTCAAGGGCAAAATGGTAATTTCATATGTTTGTTAATATGAAAATACACCAAATCTGGGACGGGGTTTCACAAATGAAGCTTATGAGAATACTAAGATTTATAAAGAAAAGGCAAAGATTGCTCATGATAAGGCTTTAATTCCCAAGCATTTTGAGCCACATGAAAAGGTGTATTGTTCAACTCAAGGCCTCAATTGTTTCCCGGGAAACTGCGTTCTAGATGCTCTATCCCTTTTCTGGTTGTTCAGGTATATCCACACGGTGCAGTAGAGATTCAAGACATAAAAACTGGTTCCATATTCAAGGTGAATGGGCATCGTCTTAAACCATATTTAGAGAATCTAGAAACTTTGCTATCGCAGACCAAAACTATTGAGGTAGCATACCTCAATGATCCTCCATTCATTTAAAGGTCACTGAGTCTAGCTGAAGACTATAAATTTAGCGCTTCTTGAGTGGTAACCCAAGCATTCGATGCATGAAGATGGAGCTGGTGTGCGTGGCAAGTCTCCCTTTTGCGATCACTTAACCAGGGGAGTTCTAAAACTTTACTCTTTATGTATCATATTATTTTTATTCAGTTCTACTTTTCCTTATTTGTTTAACTCATTGCATGCCTTGTATTTCACGTCGCATTGACGACAATGTGTTATTCAAGTTTGGGGGAGGGATCTCATTTTGATAGTTTTTTAGTTAGTTAGTTTTTTTTTTTTTTTTTTTTTTGTCAGTAAACGTAGGCTCTCTATTTTATTAAATTCTGGAACAATCTGCTGCCGTTTCTGAGTTTTGGTCCGCGTTCTGTTCTTTAATTTTTCATTCTGAATCCAACCATTTAAAGAACGTTGAATTCTGCCAACTAGTTTGCAAGATATATGTAAAAAACTGAACAGAGGTCAGAAATTGGTTATTGCTAACATGAAGTCTTCGTTTTCAAGTCTAAAATTTTAGTTTTTGTTAGTTATTCTATTGTGTCATTAGCGTCTTAAAAAAAAATCCATAAAAACAGAAAAATTCAAAAAAAAAATATATATATATATATATTTCTTTTCTCTCAGTCGTGTGTTGGCTAGTCCTTTCCAAATCCAATGATAATAACTTGGTTGCTACTTAAATATGGTTCTCAGAAATCGATAAGCATTGTTTGTGTTCTTTGTTTGATTCTTGGGTTAGCTATGCTTTATATGATCACTCTTTACACCCTTTTCACGTACATAGCCAATGTTAATGCAATTGTTCCTTGCTTAGAGAATTATATGCGGATTAAGTAATCATAAAGATCTCAACGAACACTAGAACTTGCTTCACTATCTCTCGAGGCGAAATCCTAAGTCATGCAATATTGGGAAGACAATTTTGGCCATTTTTGGACCGTTTGAGCCTTTCTATACCCAACCTTTTGTGTTATCCCTAGTTAGCCATTTGAAGCCAAATACATAGCTTTTTCCTTCATCACCACATTAAACCTTACCAATTTAACCTATATTAGCCATACCTTATAGCTTGAGATAAATACCAAGATGATAAAAGAGATCAAGCCCGAGTTCTACATTTAAGAAGTGGCGTGTACCGAGGTACCATGTGTCATATTACCACTCAACTTTCAAAAAAAAAAAAAAATGAAAAGTATGAAATTGTTCCATTCCAACAACATGAGTCCTAGATATCAAGACTCATATTTCAAAAGAGCCTCGACCAAATTACATATGAAGAAGTCTTGGTATATCTCAGGTTCTAATTTTTTTTCCTTATCCTTTTCTTTCATAGCCAATAACCTAGCCTAACGTTACAACCTTTGTAAAGTCCATTTGATCTTTGGTGTTACATTGATTTATATTAGTGGAGAGATGATATGAAGAGCAAGCATATGGGGTTCGATACATTCATTATGCAGAGATCACTCGTATCACACTTGTTTCCATATACCTATCCGAGTTGCAAGCGTTGTGCTAATTATTGGCTAGTCATATACGTACGGAAGAATGGTTGTGTAAGGTGTTGTTAACTTTTGAATGATGTGTAGAATCCTTGCATTGTTTCTTTATTCTTTGAGCTATATTTTCCAGAGGAATCTCTTTGGAAAGCTTATATATTTTGTGTTTGTAAAGAAAAAAAAAATTTCGAGTCATATTGTGTTTGCTTGAGGACAAGCAAATTCTAAATTTGGGGTTATTTGATATTATCATAATTGCATACATTTTCATGCCCTTTAGTTCAAATTCTTCTTATGTTTTTGAGTGAATTTAGTTTGTTTCACTTAGTTTTATGTTTTTCTTAGATTTGAAGAGTGAAAATGAAGAAAGAAGAAAAAGGAGCACTTTTGCGATTGAAATGAGATTGGCATGCTGGAAGCAAAAGCTATTAATCAGCCAACTTTACGGATTAAATTGTACTTCCTCAGAATGAACCAGCAGTTGAGCCTAGTACCATTGGAAATATATGCAAGTTACCTTTCAAAGGAATTTTACGGTTCATGATTCCAAATTTCCTAGAAGACGTTATACTGATTCTTGTACAGAACGTCTGCTAGCAATGCTTACGGAGGATTTGCAAAGAGATTTCAGAGTTACAAATTTTAATAAAAGGAAATGTGCCAAGCAAAAGGAGAGCTATTAGAAGAGCTTAAGACTATCTTAAAAGGTTCATAGTTAATATATTTACTAGTTTGGTGTGCCACATCATCAACATTCCAATCCAAGTAAGAAGATAATCAAAGAGTCCTATTTAAGTAAGGATTTCAGATTTTTGTATAAAAGGGAGACAGGGGGATATTTTGGACAAGGTTTGGGGAACGTGATTTTGGGAGTCCAAGGAGCAAAGGAGAGATCGCAACTGCCAACCATCTTTCATATTCATCTTCATCGTTCGGAAGTTTTTCATGTTTTTAAGATTTTTAATTATGTTTTCATATTCTATGAGTAACTAAACTCTTTTTCTAGGGTTAGGATGATGCCCTAGCATGGATGTTTATGGTTTTTAATGTTATTCATTGGATTTCTAATTTCTTTCAGATGAATGCTTAATCACTGTTTGAATTGTTACTTTTTGTTTGAGTTCTCTGATTGATCACCTTAGGACTTTGCATCTAGTAAGATTGGAAGATAAATTTGAGGCTGAGCTAGCAATATAATTCAATTAGCTTCTTGTGGTTAAGTGTGGTAAATTACAATATTGCTTGACAAAGACTAATGGTTTTCTTGGTTCCCTTGTTTTCTAGAGCGTAAAGAGGCCTACTTGTTAAATTTATGCCTTAATCAAAATAGACTGCATGTTAGGATATATGATCTCTGCATTAGGAGAGAATCATTCACTTAGGGAAAACTATGGTCTAATGTGCTTGACAAGGACTTAGATACAGGAATTATCATCTAAAGAATCGAACGATCCGTTGAATGCATTGAAACCTAAACTTGATTGCTTGTGGTTGATTCTGAATCCCTAGATTTTCACCACTGTTTGTCAAATCTCAATTTTCAACGTTATCATCTCATTGTACTTTTTCTTTACTTTTCTTTTTATACCCAATGGATCTTTATTCAACTATTAAAGAAAGGATTGGCGTATCAAGTATAAATGAGATATTGGCGGTGATAGTTTCTATCATTTTCGCCATTGCACATATCTGATACTCTACTTTGTTACATTCACACTGAAGTGCCGGTTAATTGGTGCCTTGCTCTTGGTACTGTCTTGGCAAACGAAGAAGTGATTAAGATGGTTTAAGTGACCGTGGGGATCATCCAGTTATATGAAAGTTACATATTGGTTTGGTGCATTTTCATTTTACAAACCATCTAAGATAAATAACAAAAAAAAACTTCTTGGCTTAATTCAAATTTTGGGATGGTTTTATATTTTTACAGTCCTTTTTTAGTGTCATTGTTTATTACCGAGCAGCCACTGCAGAGATTATCACTTTCCTCCCCAACTTTTTACTGATCTCTGTCCACTTCGTCTAATTATTTAAATGCCTTAATCTCAGGAATGCTTCTTCTTTTCTTTTTCATCCATTTTGCTTTTTAACACATTTTGTAATTGTGAAACTAGTATTGGATTGATTTTAGCAGTGGGATTTTTTGTTAACGTTGATCATATTCGGACCTTTGTGTCAATCGAAGTCATTGTTGCTAGGTTAGCTGACGTATGATTGCTAGCTTTCTCTCTTGGTTGAATTCAAAATGTTTTGAGTTGTTATATGAACTTAAGATTTAGCAAGTACTTGCCGAAAGTCATGGGATTTTGAAATATTGATGTTTTGCTTGCTTATTAACTTAGAAATTGCTTATAGCTTAAACATCTAAGAACCAAGGTAGTCCTTTCACTGCCTCACTGCATACAATGTGTTGATAATTTACACAACAGAGTCGTTCCCCACATGTGTGGGGATCTGTGCATGCAACCTCATTAGTTAGGCATGCTTTGGTGTTTGTTGTTTGGGGCAGTGTTTAATCGTTTTCCAGTGGTGCTCCACTTGCGATACTACGGAAGAGCAAGAAAGTAAATAGAAGAGTTTAATTGCATAATTACTCAGAAAAATAAGTTTATGTATTTTTAACTATTCTGAAGTGAAATCAGTGATCCTCTACTGGTCCGGTTCAATGTTGTCCCAAATTACATGGGACGATGCAACGCTTATATGATAGTTTTCTTATCGGCTGTATGTGAATCATCATTGTCTTATGGATAATACTCTTATGTATATGCATACATATGTTTGGATTCCTGTTAAACTTTGTATTATTTTCATGTTTGTCATTGGCAAGTAGCTTTGAAAATATTCATATTTATCCATAGGACCTTGAGCAAGGGTGGTCCTACTTAAAGAGAAGAACTAAATTTCTCTCAGAAAGGACAAATTCTGCTGCTTTCTAATTTCAAAGACGACTCTAGGCCCATTGGTGAATGAAAAAGGTTGTAGAAGAATTAAAACCTTCAACAACTCCTCATATCATATGTATTTAGAATAAAGTCCAACAAATTAGGTACAACACCATTTCTTACCTATTTATTTTTAATGGCATTCTCTATATCATTCTACAAATTAATTATCTCAAATTATAAAATTAAAAAAAAAGTTCTACAGATTATAAAATAAAAAATAAAAAACAATTTATGGGTGCAAGAAAAGTATTAATAGTGACCAAACAACTTTTCTACATACGGTAAGTCTTCTCTTATTTTCATACGAAAGTATACTATAAATTCAAATTGCATTCAATTTTCGAATAGAAATAAAATTGCATTTTTTGTGTTTTACAAGCATCACACCCGTTTCAAAGTACAAAGGTTGAAGTACAAGATTAAGGTAACATTTCATACTATTTAATTTTGTAAACCTGATTACAATTTGTTACCTCAAACTTGACAAATTACTTATCCTTCAATATTCTAAAAGTAACTGGAGTAAAATATTGCCATGAGAAAATTGTCAAAGTTAAAGGTATTTAGGTTAAATTGCTTACAACCTTTATATTTGGGATTCTGCATTATAGTTAGACTTCTTATTTTATCATCATTGCTTGCAGATTAACCATGAAAATCTAAAGCATCAAGTGCAAGTAAATGGGTGGCAAGCATGGCTTTGATTTCACACATAGACGCTATGTTTACATATGTGCATGATGTCCATATTTTGCTTTGCTTCATATATTAGGAGTTCATCCCTAGCTAGCCTATAACTTTGATTGAAAACTTATGAATCTGAAAATTTTGATTTAAGGACATTAAATGTTATCAACATGTATTTAGAAATGAAATTACATGTCATATTTCAAATTTATTAAATAGTTTATGTTTTCCCATTTTACCTTCATTGTTGTTTTAAAGGAAAAATAGTACAAATTGTATGCGAGATTTATACGCACACAAATTAAACCCTCTTTTCGTCAAATTGTAGTAAGTATATAAGTAGGGATCGTTCTGGACCGGGGATTAGGAGGGATTGTTAATCACTTGGATTTGACTCAAAAACGTAAAAACGTAATAATAAACACTAAACTAGACTCAAAGAATGTAAAACTAAACTTTAAAACACTAAGACAAACCAAAGACTCAAAATGCTTTTAAAAACACAAACTAAAATGATTTCTAACTAAATTGACATTAAAGTAGAGGGGGATTTAAGTTTATACGAAATTAAATTAAATGAACAAATTAAAACAGAATGTAAATATGAAATTGATGAAATAGAATGGATGAATGCTAGCTAAGGGGGTCATCTCCACATATGTTACACTTGCATAATAAAAAGATTTCCAATTACATTTCAATAAATTATGAAACTCATCACCCCGGGTTAATTAGGTCCGCTTAAATTAACCGTCAAGTTTTCCTTAAGTTAATGAATTGGATGGGTTAGCGCAACGCAATTCACTACATTCTCCAAAAGTCCTTTACGTGAACAGCACAATAAAGATACAATCAAAGATCATTAAGCATTATGAAAACTATAAGTGTTGACGAGGCATTCGTTACTATGATGAGCATGAAACTCGTGCCAAGAATTCATTTAACGCGATTGTTTATAAGCAACCTCCACTACTTGTGAATATAAGTTCATAACGATTAGGTGAAACTCACTTATATTCTAGCGTCATATTCATGCATGAAAATTAAGCGTGCACTCTCAATAAACATACATAAATAAGTTATCAATCAAACGGTTAAACAAATTGAATCCACAACTTATGAAACGCAATTAGAAGTAATCAAATCAAAATGCAAGCATAAACATTTATTTCGAATCACCCCCTAGCCAAGGGGGGTTTAGTTCCTCATGGTACAAAACAAAGAGAATCAAAGAAACACCTAAACATTCCAACAACTCAAACTTGAATTGTATGAACGTTTAGGCACTCTTCTCTTCCTCGTTGTTGTAGCACAAGGTCTAAGGATAGTTTGATGGTGTGAATGGTTTGGGGAGTGGTGTTTGGATTAATAGGGAAATGGAAAAATGGTGTTTGGATTACAAGGGAACTCACGGAAAAGAGAAGGAATGGAAGTGTTTGTGGTGTGTTGTGTATGAAATGAGATGTCCATGAATGAATGAATGCAAGGGTATTTATAGGAGTAGTGGAGGGAACATATGGCTATGTCATTTGTAGGTGAAGTAGGTGGATGTTGTAGGTGAAGTAGGTGGATGATATGTTAAGTGATAAGTGATAAGTGATATGATATGTGGTTATGATATGATAAGTGGTTAAGTGGTGATGATAAGTGATAAGTGATTAAGTGATATGATATGTGGTGATGATAAGTGATAAGTGCATGTGGGTTAACTAATGAAGGAAATGCATGTGCAATGACAATGTGTTAGAATGGATGTGTGTTATGCATGGCATGATTGGGATTAGGAAAGGTTTAAATGTCCTAAAACTAAAGAGAACAAGGTTCCAACACTTTGGCTCCAATTAGGTCTTCAATTTAGTCCAACACTTTGGCTTCAAGCATAAGCTATCCGTCCTTAGCCCAAAAGTGCTCCAAAAGTCTCCAAAATGCATCTTTTTGCTCCTTTAGCCCTTTGGACCTACAAACACACGAAAATAGCTTAAAGTACTAAAATAACTAAAGAAACATAACGTAAATGTACGAGAACAAGCCATTTAAGTCGCATAAATATGCTCCTATCAAATACCCCCACACTTAGCTTTTGCTAGTCCTCGAGCAAAACAGAAAAACAAAACAAAAAGAACAAAACACAACCTACACCTTCCAACAATCGTATCAGGGACTTCCAATGCACATGACAAGTTAAAAATCATTATTCTCACAGATTTGAGCCATCTTTACACTTAAGTACATTCTTAATCATAGTCACCACATACTAGTTCACAATTAAGCAATTAAAACACATTTCAAATGTAGTAACATGCCTTTAGAGAATTCCCTCAATTTCTTACTAGATGTACTCTCGTTTTTCACACAGATTTTCTGACTACACACCCTACACTAGGTATATGTGAGAAGATTGATGTAAACATGTAGACGAACACTCACATATGTTATAATAAGGAAAGCATTTTCTGGAGTTAATAAGCATGTTTAGATATGATCTCATGAATGGAATGCTACTACTTAGACGCGAGAACCAGTGACACCATAAGCTCATACCAAGTTCAAACTCCACAATTGAAATACATAACACTCAATATAGAAGTCAAAGGGTAGTAACGGGGCTAGGGTATTGGCTAACAATGAAAGGTGAAGGATAAACAAACATTCTTAAAGCAATAGTGAGCAAAGTATTGAATTAGGCACTTAGAATTCCCTTAAGAACGCAGAAGTCAACTTTGAACACCCAAGGGAAAATCACACAAAACTTAGGGCCATATTCAACTTTTTGGACCCTTTCTTCAACCATCAACGCTCGTGAGTTCATTCTTACTTATTTTCACTCCTTTTTTTTTTTTTTTTTTTTTTTTTTTCTTCTTTTTCTTTTGAATCTCAAAACATACATATAAACGTAAGAACAAACTTTTACTCCCCCACACTCATTTTCTTGCATAATGTAACTCAAAAGAAATTCATTTAAGTCATGCTCACTAAACTTTAAGAACAAGGGTATAGGAAAGTCCTACTCTAAGCTAGGTAAGGGGTGATGTGGGTAAACAAGGAATAAAGGCAAAACGAGGCTCAACGGGGTTAAAACTTACAACATATACGAAGTATGGGAAGTAAGGCTATTTGGCTATGGTGGTGGTCACTACACAACTTCTTCTTGAATATGTGTTATGCAAATCAATAACATGCTTTGAATGAAATGGGCATGAGTTCTAGCATTTGGAACTATATGATGAAACGCCTTCAAAGTAGTAACCAAGCAAAGAATAATGAGATCATGCAACGACTTTAGAAAACAAGAAATCACAGATTATACTCTCCAAAGAACGTTATAGGCTCAAGTCTCTCAGGGTTGTAGCGTTTGTTTGAGTTCCTTCCTTCAAGCATGTTACAAAAACGAATTTTTTTCTTTTATGATTGCATGTGAAGTCATACATTATAACCATAACCAAGCATATACCAAGAGTAAATCAAACTTTTCTCTATGTTTATAACTCTTTCTAACCGTCATGCAATTATAAACCAAATCCTTATCATTGTGTTGGAAGGTACCCTAAGACACAAACACACAAAAACGACTCTTAAAACAACTCTTTTTGGGTTTTTCAAAACAATTTTTCAAATTTTTATGGGATTTTCGAATTATAAAACAAAACACACTAAAACAACTTAAAAACACCTTAAAACAGCAAGGAACAACATTTGAAGTTATGGGTGATAAAATCCCACGAATTTAAATTAACAACATTAGTTACCCCCCCCCCACACTTAAATCAAACATTGTCCTCAATGTTTTAAGCATAGATTCACACAAAACATAAGTAAACACACAAAAAGCAATTTAAACATACTAAACATGGCAGAATGTAATTAACAAAGAGAAGAGTTTAGGGACGCAAATCTGGTTATGGAGTGTAAATTCCCTCTTCTCCTTGGTGATTGCATTGAGGCTTTGATCTTTGTGATTCCACAGGCTTACTCTTGAACTGGTTTCTGCCCATCGTTGATTTTCCTTTGTGCTACTTCTTGAACTGGGCAGCAGGATGGTTCTTTTGGTTTCCCCCGAAGGTCTGAGCTTCCTCCTGTTATCTGTTTCTTTGTTCAATCTTTGCAGGAGTGGTCCCTTCTCTGGAAGTGTAACAACCGTTGAAGATGACTACTCGAGAGCAACGCTAGGTAAGCAATCAGGAATAGATTCCAGGCAGTTGGCTCCAGATCGGAAGACTGACTCCAAGTGCCGGCTGATTGCTTCTTTTACTTTGCCATGCAAGTAAGAACAAGGACAAAGAAAAAGACAGGGAAAGAGCATGATATGAGATACTTTTGCTTTTGACCTTGATGATATGAGATACCTTTGCTTTGAAGAAGCGGTGAATGAATCAGCACATGCTTCAATCCGCCGTTTCCTCCTGGGTCATATGTACTCCAGGCATCTGGTATCATCTTTGGGGAAGAAGAAAGAATTGAGTATTTCGAAAGGCTTTGCTGGGAGTGCGCCCTCAGAGGTGAGAGAGAGTTGGGCATTTTCTTCAGGTTTGCCCTGCCATAAAAGACGAAGGTCGACATATATAGAGATAATATCAAGTGGTGGTACCTTTTACCCTTGTCGACAAACGTTTTGATCCCACAAATCCGGCTTTTTGAAATAGTGGCGCCTCTTCGATCTTTGAATACGCCTCTTCGATTTCTGAGCAGGCGCCCCTTCGATTTCTGAACGACGCCCCTTCGCTTTCTGAACGACACGTGGTAGTGCAGATGCGGCTCCTTTTGACAAAGCTGCACACGTCTTCTGAAAAGCAGAGAAAGCGTCGCCGAACTTTGCGCTTTGTCGGCTAAAGATGTGTAGTTGCGATGATGGCCTCCACGTGTTTTCAGCTTTGTCAGAAATCTTTTGACAAAGTTGAACGCGTCTTCTGAAAAGCAGAGAACGCGTCGCCTAAATTACGCCGGAAATTCCGGCTTTTCGAATTGGTGGACGCGTCGCCTTGGCTTCTTATAGAGCTATCGATCACCCCAACACACACACTCTGAAGATTTCCCATTCCTGAAACTCGACTCCGGCCCTTTGTGAAATTTTAACTCCATCCACCCCTTCTCTTTGAACACTTTTGAAAAAAATGGCAAACTCATCGAACCTTAGCTTAGATTTGAGTCTCAGCAGCGATCCGGTTGCGCCCCGTCAAGGTAATGTATGGCGCCCTTCTTTTTTATCTTCTAACGGTCCTCTTTCAGGTGAAGACTCTGTGATGCAGGACGCCACAACAGCTACAATAGTAGCTAAAAACCTCCTCACTCCAAAAGATAGTAGGCTGCTGTCAGGACGGTCCGATGAGTTGGCCGTTCAAGAGTCCCTCGCACTTAGTGTTCAGTGTGCGAGTTCTGTGTCCAACATGGGCCAACGCCTGCTTGCTCGGTCCCGCCAAGTGGAATCGTTGATGGCAGAGGTGGAAAGACTTAAGCAAGAGATCCAGCAGCTTAAGTACGAGAATAGAAGTTTGCATGTGCTTGCAAATAACTATTCGTCGGGGATGAAGAGGAAGCTTGATGAGCTGCAAGAATCTGAGGGTCGAATTCACAGTGACCGTCAAAGGCTTGCGTCTTATCTCCAGAGGCACCTTTTTCCTGGGTCATCCAGCGCTTGGCCAAGTATTGAGGCCTGGAATGCTCTAGCTCCGATGCCTCCCGCTCCGATGGCTTCCGCTCCAATGCCTCTCGCTTCTATGCCTCCCGCTTCTATGCCTTCCGCTTCTGCGCCTCGTAGTGGGGCTTCACGCAAACAACCTTTGTGAAGCTCCACCTTTCTCCATGTTTAGTATCTTTCTTTCTCTTTTTTTTTTTTTATTTTTTATTTTTTTTTATTTTTTTTTTTAATCAACATAAATAAAATCAAACGGCATGGAATTGGTCCTTGAATGGAAGGTGATACTTGAAGTGAACCGGCAATGGTTTGAATGCTAGTGTAGGTGCCTGATTCATAAAAAACAGCAAGTTAGTATAAAATGCAAAGGAATTTGAAAAAAACTTACTTGTTTTGTCCGACAAGAACTCAATGACAAACACCACTCCTTTGAAAGTTTCAGGGATATTGGACTTGGCCAGATTGCAAGTGATGGTTATGACTTGTCCAATGTCATCAAATTTAACTTCTTTGGATTTCGTGGTTTCAAGAACGTCCTCTTTGATGAATTCATGACATTCCCTACTTGTCACCTTTGAAAGGGCTTCCAAGATGTCTTTTTCACCTTCTTCTTCCTTGGAAGTCATGAATCTGCAAGGAATAGGGATACTTGTTGGAATGGGGTTAAAAATAATGAAATTTGGAACAACCATACCTGTATTAGATGGCATAGGAGCAATAGGTGCCTCCGGTAAAGGTGTTTCCACCCTTTCCGTGGGTTGGGTGTATTCCTCTTCCTTGTGATTTGATTTTGATGGTTGAGGGTCCGTTCCAACCTCCTTGTCACTTCTCAACATGATATCATTGGTGTTTTCAAATTCTCCCTTCTGATTTGCAATGGTTGAACTAGGGAGTTCGCCTTGGTCTCGAAACTGTCCTACGAACTCCGCGATCTGCCCAATTTGCTTATCCAAGTGGTCCAACCTTTGTGGTGGCTGCATAGGCGTTGAATATAACTCCTCATATGGCTGCCAATATCCTTCTTGTTGAGCCTCATTGTCTTGATTTTGTGAGCCCTGCACCAAACAAATTAATTCATTAAGCTTTTGATTATAATCTATTGACGAACTTGAGTTTGGTTGGGCATATTGAATATGAGGTTGTGGTGGCTGCCAATATCCTCCTTGTTGAGCATTTTGAGGTTCCCACCACATAGAGTTTGAATGATCACTCCAATCCGAATTGTAAGTATTGGAAAACACGTTATTCCTTGATTGAAGATTAGATATATCAACTCTTTGCATTTGGGACCTTTCCATGAGCTGTGACAAAAGAGAAGCGTTATCAAGTGCCATGTTGTTCTTAACAAACAAAACACAAATAAAAACTAAATCTAAAAGACAATACAGAAACAAACAATCCAAGGGATTAGCAAATTTTCTAATCCCCGGCAACGGCGCCAAAATTTGATGCGAGATTTATACGCACACAAATTAAACCCTCTTTTCGTCAATTTGTAGTATAAGTGTAAGTAGGGATCGTTCTAGACCGGGGATTAGGAGGGATTGTTAATCACTTGGATTTGACTCAAAAACGTAAAATAACAATATGAAACACTATACTAGACTCAAAGAATGCAAAACTAAACTTTAAAACATCTCATTTCATACACAACACACCACAAACACATCCCTTTCTCTCTTAGCCGTGAGTCTCCCTTAGAATCCAAAAACCATCTTTCCATTTCCATCACTCCTCACTCCATTCCACACTTCCATTCCCCCAAACCAACTATCCTTAGACCTTATGCTACAATAAAGAGGAAGAGAAGAGGGCCTAAACGTTCATACAATTCAAGTTTGAGTTGTTGGAATGTTTAGGTGTTTCTTTGATTTCAATGTTTAATTTTAATTCTCTTTGTTTTGTATGAGGAACTAAACCCCCCCTTAGCTAGGGGGTGATTCGAAATATATGTTTATGCTTGCATTTTGATTTGATTAATTCTAATTGCGTTTCATAAGTTGTGGTTCAATTTGTTTAACCGTTTGATTGATAACTTATTTATGAATGTTTATTAAGAATGCGCGCTTAATTTTCATGCATCAATATGACGCTAGAATATAAGTGAGTTTCACCTAATAGTTACGAACTTATATTCACAAGTAGTGGAGGTTGCTTATAAACAATCGCGTTAAATGAATTCTTGGCACGAGTTTCATGCTCAACATAGTAACGAATGCCTCGTCAACACTTATAGTTTTCATAATGCTTAATGATCTTTGATTGTATCTTTATTGTGCTGTTCACGTAAAGGACTTTTGGAGAATGTTGTGAATTGCGTTGCGCTAACCCATCCAATTCATTAACTTAAGGAAAACTTGACGGTTAATTTAAGCGGACCTAATTAACCCGGGGTGATGAGTTTCATAATTTATTGAAATGCAATTGGAAATCTTTTTATTATGCAAGTGTAACATATGTGGAGATGACCCCCTTAGCTATTCTATCATCCATTCATTCCATTTCATCAATTTCATATTTACATTCTGTTTTAATTTGTTCATTTAATTTAATTTCGTATAAACTTAAATCCCCCTTTACTTTAATGTCAATTTAGTTAGAAATCATTTTAGTTTGTGTTTTTTAAAAGCATTTTGAGTTTTTGGTTTGTTTTAGAGTTTTAAAGTTTAGTTTTACATTCTTTGAGTCTAATTTAGTGTTTTATATTGCGTTTTTACGTTTTTGAGTCAAATCCAAGTGATTAACAATCCCTCCTAATCCCCGGCAACGACGCCAAAATTTGATGCGAGATTTATACGCACACAAATTAAACCCTCTTTTCGTCAAATTGTAGTAAGTATATAAGTAGGGATCGTTCTGGACCGGGGATTAGGAGGGATTGTTAATCACTTGGATTTGACTCAAAAACGTAAAAACGTAATAATAAACACTAAACTAGACTCAAAGAATGTAAAACTAAACTTTAAAACACTAAGACAAACCAAAGACTCAAAATGCTTTTAAAAACACAAACTAAAATGATTTCTAACTAAATTGACATTAAAGTAGAGGGGGATTTAAGTTTATACGAAATTAAATTAAATGAACAAATTAAAACAGAATGTAAATATGAAATTGATGAAATAGAATGGATGAATGCTAGCTAAGGGGGTCATCTCCACATATGTTACACTTGCATAATAAAAAGATTTCCAATTACATTTCAATAAATTATGAAACTCATCACCCCGGGTTAATTAGGTCCGCTTAAATTAACCGTCAAGTTTTCCTTAAGTTAATGAATTGGATGGGTTAGCGCAACGCAATTCACTACATTCTCCAAAAGTCCTTTACGTGAACAGCACAATAAAGATACAATCAAAGATCATTAAGCATTATGAAAACTATAAGTGTTGACGAGGCATTCGTTACTATGATGAGCATGAAACTCGTGCCAAGAATTCATTTAACGCGATTGTTTATAAGCAACCTCCACTACTTGTGAATATAAGTTCATAACGATTAGGTGAAACTCACTTATATTCTAGCGTCATATTCATGCATGAAAATTAAGCGTGCACTCTCAATAAACATACATAAATAAGTTATCAATCAAACGGTTAAACAAATTGAATCCACAACTTATGAAACGCAATTAGAAGTAATCAAATCAAAATGCAAGCATAAACATTTATTTCGAATCACCCCCTAGCCAAGGGGGGTTTAGTTCCTCATGGTAAAAAACAAAGAGAATCAAAGAAACACCTAAACATTCCAACAACTCAAACTTGAATTGTATGAACGTTTAGGCACTCTTCTCTTCCTCGTTGTTGTAGCACAAGGTCTAAGGATAGTTTGATGGTGTGAATGGTTTGGGGAGTGGTGTTTGGATTAATAGGGAAATGGAAAAATGGTGTTTGGATTACAAGGGAACTCACGGAAAAGAGAAGGAATGGAAGTGTTTGTGGTGTGTTGTGTATGAAATGAGATGTCCATGAATGAATGAATGCAAGGGTATTTATAGGAGTAGTGGAGGGAACATATGGCTATGTCATTTGTAGGTGAAGTAGGTGGATGTTGTAGGTTGTAGGTGAAGTAGGTGGATGTTGTAGGTGAAGTGGATGTTGTAGGTGAAGTAGGTGGATGTTGTAGGTGAAGTAGGTGGATGATATGTTAAGTGATAAGTGATAAGTGATATGATATGTGGTTATGATATGATAAGTGGTTAAGTGGTGATGATAAGTGATAAGTGATTAAGTGATATGATATGTGGTGATGATAAGTGATAAGTGCATGTGGGTTAACTAATGAAGGAAATGCATGTGCAATGACAATGTGTTAGAATGGATGTGTGTTATGCATGGCATGATTGGGATTAGGAAAGGTTTAAATGTCCTAAAACTAAAGAGAACAAGGTTCCAACACTTTGGCTCCAATTAGGTCTTCAATTTAGTCCAACACTTTGGCTTCAAGCATAAGCTATCCGTCCTTAGCCCAAAAGTGCTCCAAAAGTCTCCAAAATGCATCTTTTTGCTCCTTTAGCCCTTTGGACCTACAAACACACGAAAATAGCTTAAAGTACTAAAATAACTAAAGAAACATAACGTAAATGTACGAGAACAAGCCATTTAAGTCGCATAAATATGCTCCTATCAAGATTCCTCACATATGTGCAAATTGGATGGAATATATGTTGCTAAATTCTTCAACGAACGTGGCAATATGACAATATGGCATGCATAACGATAACACCATTATCATAGTAAACGAAAATGAAATCCACCATTTTTAATCCCTTATTGACTAAGGAATCCAACTGTTGATTTTAAGGAACCTAACTCTTGATTTTCTTCCTGTACAATATATAGGGGTAAAACGATATTGATGGATATAAGAGAATTCTAATTAATCAGTAATTACCAAAGTGATAATAATGACCAAGCATAGCTCAATTCGTGAAACCAAATTCTATCAACCAAACAAAAAAAAAATGACACCATAATAATCAGCAAGCAAAAAAAAAAAAAAGTGGAATGGTTAGTGTGCAATTCAAAATTTTCTTTTTTTCAATACAATGGGTGGGTGCAAAAAGACTAAGTTAGATGATTGAAAATAATAAGAAATTGTTGTGATGGACACACACCCACAATTTATAAAATAATCACTTAAGAAATATAAAAATATCTAAAACAATACATCTTTGGGGCGCGTAGCGCCCGTGATGCAAAGATGCCTCTCGCATGCACGTTAGTGTGCGCGGAGAGGCTAGTATATGTATAAATAAAGCTAGAGCCCAAAATGGTGAAACATTCGAAAACCCCTAATATACCCTCACTTCATATACAAAAGGAATGAATAACTGTCTAAGAAAACAGGGTTAAAAACGTAATAATGTGCATCACAAGAACTCCATCTATCGCAGTAGTTGCAGCGATTTACAGAACGGAGATGAACCAGCCCTTTATCCCACGTTCTCGATCCCGACGGAGCATACAAAAGAGAAAATTGGTGAGGATTTCCCCACTTTTCATCTGAAACCGACAATCCAAAAAATAAATGTTAGGATTTCCCACTCTTTATTCAATTTCCGTTTGTTTTTAGATCTAAAAACCCGCAAAACCCCAAAAATCCCTAAGCATCAAGGACGGTCTGGTAAGCATTTTCTCTGATACTCTCTCTCAGATTTTATGTGTTTTCCTTGGTTTTGTGGGGCTTAATGGGTTTTTGGTGCCATTTTTTATGAAGGTAATTTTTGGTGGGTTTCTGTTTATTTTAGTCGATTTTGGGTTTCGTAGAATGAGATAGAAAGACAGAAACTCGAAGACAAATAAGTAGAGGAGGAGGCCAATGAAGAAAAGGGAAGCAAAAAAAAAAAACATGAGTTATTTTTTATTATTCTCTTTTTTTAAAAGCAATTTTGGGGTTTTCTTTAATTTTTGGTGGGTTTCTGTTTATTGTAGTCGATTTTGGGTTTTGTAGAATGAGATAGAAAGACGGAAACTCGAAGACAAAGAAGCAAGGAGGAAGTCAGTGAAGAAAAGGGAAGCAAAAAAAAAAAACGTTAGTAATTTTTTATTATTCTCTTTTTTTAAAAGCAATTTTGGGGTTTTCTTTAATTATTAGTGTTTGGTTGCTGGGAAAACTGGGTTATTGACAGCACTCCCTCTTTTTGTCTCACTTTCCGCCCTTCACGGTTTGCCCGTACCAGGACTCCCTAGACCGGCTTAGGCTGCTCAATCCCAAAACTAACCGACTCTTCCTCCTCAGGTAATCTAAATTTGCATTTGTACATGGTTACAATGATTATATGAAGCTCAATTTGTTTATGTTTTGGTAATTTTGTAATAGAAATGTAGGAAATCGATACTGTACCGTTTCTAGGAATTAGTTTCGATAGTTTGAATGTGTAAGTCGATTACGTTTTGGTGCTAAGAAAAGTGGAGGTTGTTTAATGCTCTAATTGTGTGCTACATGTTGGAAATGTGCCCTAAAACCAATCATATGATGATACTTTATGGACATTTCACATGTTAAACTAATCTAGTTTAATATTAAGGGCAAACATTATTGTTTGAGCCGTCTCATATAAATGTTATATGCTTAAACGATAAGTCCAAGGAATATGTGATTGGGAGAATGCGATCTAAAGAAGTTAGATTCATGAGACCATTCTTTCGTAGACACATCCTAAACGTTCCTGATCATAGGATTGTCAATTGGGCATTGATAGTCCGTTAAGATCAGTACGTGCTGTGTCTTCTCTCAGGGAGAGTGACTAGTCTCGAGTCATTGGTGTGAGTGACACCAAGATAAGCACGTAGGTGCTCAATAGAGAATGAGTTCACTGAACACGATCAACGAAGAGTTCTCATATTCATGTCACATGAGAACTCATGGTTGGGATAATGCAAATTAGTCTTTTGACCTGAGGCATCACAGTTGTCTTGTGGTTAGGTCCTTAATCTTTGATTATGTCAAAGTCACTCCATCAGGAGGGTGTCCACGGCATCGTTGGGGTTAAGCCACGTAGCCATGGAGGCAAGTGAATGCGCAACAAGGGATCTCTAACCTTCAAACTGTTTGAGGGAGAATACTCTATGATATGATTAAGAATCTTTGGCCAAAGTATGAATGAGATTTAGGAATGTGTTCCAAATCACATTCAAGGTAATCATATAAGCACAAGACTCACATTGGATAGTAGACATGAATAAACTATCAAACCAAACAATGTGGTCAAGAGTATTGTATTAGAGAAAGACCGTATTGCATTTGTAATCCTAAAACTGAATAGGTTCTCCACCTCTTCTGATTAGCTTGGGTAACCATGACATGCTGCTAGGCGTCAACCATGGTTTGTGGAAGCCCTAAAAGTGTATTATCACTAACCGGAGAATTGAAAGTAAGTTTCAATTCACAATCGATTTGAAAGAGTTTGAATCGCCCACTGCCTCGCTAAAAGGAACCTAATGGATCGTACACCGTGTAAGGTAGAGATTGAAGATTCAACGGAGATGAGTAAGAATAATTAAATGGTTTAATTATTTATGGCAAGGATTAATTAATATGATTATTAATCAAACGAATAAGTTCGTTAAAAGACCTCGGGATAGTTTTGGACCTTAAGGCCCAATGGGCTTCGAACGTCAAGTCCATTGACTTAAGTTGTGTGACAACTTAATGAATAATGATTCACAAAGGCCCAAATAGCCCAATGAATACCCTAAGGCCGGCCATTTAGAGAAAGAGTGGGTTTTGGACTTATTTACAAGTTTGCCACTCAAATGAATTAAGGTATAAGTGTGACTTAATAGCCAAAATTCATTAAGGGTTTTTTTTGGGGAAATTGGAGAAACACAAACTCTCCTTTCTCTCTAGAAATGGCCGGCCACCCTTGAGGAAAACATCTAGCAATCTTACTTCCTCAAGGTCACTCATTTCTTCTCCAATCTTACCTTGGTGTGGAGACTTAGAGGTTCTCAATTTTGGGAACTTGGAGAAACCTTTTCATCCATCCAAATCCATGGATCTAAGATGCAAGGAATGAAGGCCCTCTCTTTGGGTGATTAGCCTTTGCTTATGCAAAGAGGAATCTACAAAGGTATTGATTTCTCAACTCACTTTGTTTTGAGTTGAGTCTTGGTTCACCTATCTACTAGGCTTTGAAGTTCATGGGTTAAGTTTTGTTTTTGAGTGCATATAAACATGATTCCGCCTTTTAATTGTTAATTGCATGTTGTTGATGTTGCTCAAATGAACTTGTTTTTCACAAATCTTCCTTCACTACATGCTTGGAATTTAGGAGCAAACTAAAACATAGTGGTAATTCGTTTAGAAAATAAATTATTGTTAAGGATATCATTTCTCCCCTTCTTAATCTGACTATATTTGTACACAGCAAAGTTTTGGTGGATTTTGGTTTGTCTGATGTATTAAAGTGTATGGCAGTTTTATGTGGTTTATTTGTTTAATCAATAATCCAGTGAATTAGGGTTGCTGTAATCTATGAAAAGAATCAGATGGTCGTTGAATTTTGAATTTCAGTGATTGGGTGATGGTGTAATTGGTTGTTTAGAGATGCAAATTGTATGATGAACTAGGCATCCGAGAAATCTCAAGAGTTTAGAGCCCCCTCATCTAGGGAAACAACACATAGAACCCATGAATAATCATAAAGGCCCTAGGCTAATTGGGTTTAATAGTTTCATTAATGTTACAAAACAGAAACAATGACATGCCAATTTAGCTACAATAGAAGCTGTTGGAAACTTGGAACAATTCGAGAGAACTATTTGGGCAAAGATTTCTTTGGAGAAGGTTCCTCGGACCTCAACACAGCTCCCCAAGGGATTGGCACTTTGGATATGTAGTCGGGCTCTTGCTTGTTGATGTGCTACAAGAAGAGAACAAAATTAGTTTTGAAATGTGCCTTTGTGGGGCCTTAGGTGTGAGCCTTGAGGTTCGTAATCAAAACTAACTAAGTGCTAGGCATGCCACTACTATCTCATTATAGCAGATGTAGAACAAGTGTGTTTTAAGTCGATTACTTGCGCCCCAAGTTACTTCAAACTTCTTGTTTATCAAAAAATTGTCGTGGATAGGTTAAGTCCACATTAAGTTCTTTTTCTTACCTTATAAACAAGGACTTTTTAGTTCATGGTCTTGTATGTTCGAATGAAGGGAGTCCATATCCCCTGAAGTCATTTATTTGGTCCTAGATTGCTCTTAATGAAAACATATCCATTAAACTAACCAGATCCATATGTAAATGGGACCCTTAAAATAGGAAAACAGATGGAAATAACTTGAATACATGTTGGAGAATGTATTAAGCTATAGATCTACTAATTTAGAAAAACAAACAAAGAGCTTCGGGCAAGATTGCACCTTATCTGGCAAGATTGAACTTCTTGCAGTCACTTTTCTTTGTATTTACAGGGTTTATATGCTAAAAAGGGATGTATGGTAAACAAGTTTACACAAGGGAATCAATACGGTAAACAAGTTTACACAAGGGAATCAATACTACATCATTGAAGGAAATATCAAAGCTTTTATACTAGACAAGAGATAGCTTGTTACTAAAAAGGACTGAATCTGGGTTGATTTCAACTTTTGGATGCAAATCTGGCTTGAGAGCAGAGTTTGTATGTTTGTTTGATTGGTTGAGTGTCCTTGTCTCTGGGGCCTCTTCTTCCTTTTATAGGCAAATTAGCCCAACTGTTATAACTTTGTTCTTGCTCGAAATCACTTTGAGGGTAGTGAGTCATGAGCTTTTTACTTGAAATGCCACTAGAAAGTGCTTTTTGGCTGGTAGTAGGTTAGTCTCCATCACTTGTCACTTCAATGGTAAGCACATGGCTTGTATTTGGCTGAGAAGGCTTCAATTTGCCCCTGGGCACAATGCTGGGCCTCGGGCAAGTCCTCCTTTAATTGGCATCCTTGGGTCATCCTTCATTTAAGCCCAATGTTCAAATATAATCCAAACAAGAACACCCACTGATTACCTAAAGAGGCAAAAGATGAACTCCTTTATCTACGAAAGGAAGTAGAAAATCTCCAATTTAAGCCCTTAATCTATCCTACCAAATTGACAAACAACGTATATTTCAGAGTGAAGCAAAAGAATAATAAGAAATATGAATGACCCGCATTGAGATTTTGAGATATGAAGCAACTCTAATTCGTAGTTTGAAATGGGAATAGAAGTGTTTTGTAACTGCCATCCCGTTCGTCTCTCTCTCTCGCATCCCTTTCTCTTTCTAACTCAGTCATTGTCTCCATTTCTGCAACTAATTACTTATTTGTTCAATTAGGTTTTTTGGATTTGCAGAAATGGGAAGTTGAACAAAAGAGGGATGAGGAAGAGAGGGCTAGAAATGTGTTGTTCTGGAGATCTTTATTTGTTTATGGGTTTTGTTATGTTAGATTTCAAGGTTTCAATCTTAGAGTTTTGCGTTTTAATTTTGTCAAGGGTATTGAAGATTTATGGAGTTGTGTTGGTAGATTTGGCTTTGTGGGGTTGTTACAAAATGCTCAATATTTGTTAATTTTGTTATGAACTTGCAAATTTTTGTGAATTCAATTTGGAATCGGTGTTTGTTTGAAAATGTTTGTGAATTACAAGTCTTAGTTCAATATGAAAGAAATTGTACACGATATGTAGATGACATGCACATGATATGCACATAATATGCACATGACATGCACATTTGTCATCTCCATACGATTTGCCCTGTGCTTGTATATTGTTATCAGAATATACAAGGTGTTGGATTTTGGGTTTCAAAAGGTCCTTCAAAGTTCAAACGTTGAGTTGAGGCCATACCAATGGGTTTAGAAAGAAACAAAAAGAAAAAGATGTAAAGACCTCCAAGTTTCGAACCCATGTGTTGTTGAACAAAATAGTTAGATATGCGTGGACCAACCTATGCACATCATGATGTAGGGGGTATGAGATTTGATAACACACTAACCTTTATGTTGGAAATGAAGTAACAACATTTGGAAGCATCTTCCAAGTGGGAGGACAAAAAAGTACTAGTGGGGATTCTTACAACTTTTGAAGGTCACATGCATCATATCCTCACCACTTAAACACCTCCAACACATTCCCTCTTTTACCCAACTGATTTTATCCTCATCATGGTAGACTTGTATATAAATATGCCTTTCACACATAGTTGCAATAGCCATTAACCCTCCTAAAAAATTAGACTTCTCAACTAGCCAAAACAATTGAGAACACAAACATGTCCAAATTCCCACATGAAACTAAGGGCTTTAATGCGGAGTTCCATGGGTGGTACACACATGGAACCTCCTCCACTTTCAGGGTCGCCAACGCCAAATCCTACATCATCGTTTAGCTCTGTGGACTCGAAGGCGCTGCTGAAAAGTATAGATCAGGTCCGCGTGAGACTCGACTATGAGACGGGCGTCGTCAAGTATAGGAACTACGAGCTAATGAAGGCATAAAAAGAGCTTATGGACCTCAACGGTGAAGCCAACGAAGCGATCTATTGTGCAAGCAAGCAAAAAACAACTGCTGACACATTTGGAGAAGGGATCACATTCCTAAATTTTGAATTGTTCTAGAAGCGTCGAGGCTATATTAAGTCGTACGAGCATTCTTAGGCCGAAAAGGCCGAAATAGAGGAGGAACACAACAAGGACTTTAAGGATTCTCGTCGACTAGTGAAGGAAAGGAACCGCGTCAACCATAATGGGATTATATGGCATTTTATTGTTGTGCAATGTATTAGCTAAGTATTTTATGATTATAAACATGCGTACTATGTATCCTTGTTATAAGCACATACCATGCACACAAAATACACATTAAATGTACATAATATGCATATCACCTTATAATATCGTATAATATGCCATGCGCAAGACATGCAAACCTTATTTACGCAACTTGCACAGCATATGTATGTCGTGTGCACACTTTGGGAAAATTTTATGAAATTTCTACAATTGAATTGAAACAAAAATTGGAACATACCCAGTATTGTACCACGTCAAAATCAAATTTTTTCCACACATTGCTGTAAACCCAGTCGGCATTAGCATGTTGGCCTTGAGATTCTCTTCAAGACTAGACGCCAAAAGGGATGAGACTTACCCCATTATTTTAGGGTTTCATATCTTCGAAAATGCACCATCATTGTATTAGTGAAATCCCAAACAATAAAAGTGCAAATTGGATAGCAAATTTTGCCTTCCATGCTTTGTTTCTAAATGGATTGGTTGGCAAACTAGTTAGCAAATGGACAAGACAAGGTATATGCGGTGTAGATGAGGTGTAGATGTGGAGTAAAATAATTGACAAGACAAGCTAATTTATTGACCAAAAAGATTATATGCAGTCGCCGAAAGGAGACAAGCTATTTGCAGAAGTTCGTTTTGATGTTTGTGGGTGGGACTGTGGGAGGTTACCTCTTCATCTGTGAGAAGATTTCCGCGGCACTGCCCTTCTTAGGTACATTACTATCCTTTTTATTGACATATCTGAACAGAGGTTTTAAACTAGTTATCGCATATTTGCATTCTAACTGGAAGCTTTATTGTTTCGATTTTGGTGTCTTTTGTTGAGGACTTGCTGCCACTAGGTTTTCATTAAAACTGTTTGTTTATAAAAACATCATGTCCAGTAATATTTTGCATGGTTAGTTGTCATATCGAAAGCTGCAGGGGTTGGTAATTCGATCAACAGCTCCCCAGTTGCCATATGAGGAGATTTAGTGCTAATGAGTTAACGCAAATTAGTTGAAACTTAAAAGAAGAAATGGTAATTTTACAACCTGGTTGACATGTTCACATGGTCATATATATGTACACGTTCAAAATTCTGCCAACTGTTATAAATAACTAGAGTAGTGCCTTGTGGCCAGATTCATATTCTATTATTGTTAAGGTATCTATCCCCACTGTGGAGAGCAAATTGGCCAGTTTCATACGTAAAAAGTCTATGTTCTCTGTCATAGTTCCCAGCACTGTCTTAAAGACTGAAAACTAACTCTGTGTTTGACAGTACAGATCTCCAGACTGACCCCAGGACTGTTGTAGGATTGCATTTGGACTCGGAAGCGTTAAATTGGTGCATGGAGAATAACATAAATAAAGCTGCGTTCGATGGACATTGCAGAATGTCCCTCTTTCATGGAAATGTCTTGCAATCTATTGAGGCCAAACTAATTAAGTTTGAGCCGAGAAGCAGTGGAGAAACATTTCACTCACTGAGAACGGAGATGGTTTGGAGAGTGGTGGATTGAAATCTACTCTTCAAGAGGACTCTTCTTCATCACATCATGAGAAATCCTTGAGAAACCATCTGTTGCCTGCTAGAGGATTGTGTGTGCTTTTAACTACAGCTGTTGTTGTCTCCATCAACGTGCTGAACTGGTTCTGTATACCAAGCATGCTCTTGATGCCTTTTCAAAGAAAGGTGGGATATTTGTAATGGATTTGTATGGTGGTACATCCTCGGAATGCAAGACAAGGCTTCAAGGGACATTTGCCAATTTTACAGTACAAAACTTCAATTCAAATACTCCTTACTTATTGTCGCATCATTTGCACTCCTTCAGAATCCCAGTGGTGGTGTATAAAAAACAGAATATAGTTTTGGTTTCTGAAGAATATCTAGGGATCTGAGTTTATGTGGTCTCACCTCTGTGCTGCAGAGATCATCTTGTAAGTTTGTAACTATTGTTTACTATCAAAGATGTCTTTCATAATTGTTTAAATTTCTATTGGCTTTTCTAGTACGTTTGGGAACACGCTGAATTTGATATCATCAAATGCAAGACAAGGATTAACCTCCATTTCCATCTCCAAAAGCAGTCGAGGAAAACTCGACATGCATTTTCATACAGCTGGAGGCTGTAAGTCATATATTTGCAGTTTTAATGTATTCTATATCATGAAAAAAATATTGAGTGTAGGCTTCGTTATGAAGTATTGATAAGTATAACCTGTTCCTGGTAACTTCTGAATCATTTGGAGACAATTGGGGAAATCCGAAGAACAGATGGTCACTGCCCGAGATCAAAGACTACTTAGAAGAGGCAGGCTTTAAGTCTGTCCATTTTTGGCTGCGAAAGATGGAAGACAGCAGAGAAATCCGAAGAAAAGATGGTCTTGGTGTCGGGCGAGACATAAAATATGAAGAGGCGAAACATTTTCAGCAACATGGTTCTTGGAATGTAGACATCGTAGGTTTTGATAGCTCCACGCACCAGGTAAGCTTTGCGTCGAGGTTGGATTGAACATGTGCATTTGGTTACTTGTTACTGTTTAACTGTGAAGTTGTGTAATTTATTGTTGCGCACACCTTGTACTTGCATCAAAGTATTCAATTATTAAAACCTGATTCATGTACTTTTCCATGATTCCTCGTCAATGTCGAAAAAAAATGAGAACGACGTTGTGGTGTATGGTGGCTGAAAATCTGGACGAAAATGGTTTCAATGGTGGTTGCGATGAAAGTGGAGACGATGGAGATCGAAGAAGGTGGAAACTGTTGGTGTCAAAAATTAAAATGAGTCTAACTGAGGTCAGCACGTGATTTGCTCCGAGTTTTCTTTCAATTTTAGTGCCAAGAGGAGGCTTGAGAGAAAGGTTGAATACAGGGGTGTCAAGTTGAAGGCTGTCAACAGATAATGCGTGTATAGATTTGTGCGATTGCGCTGGATTTGACTTCTGAACCAAACAATTGAGCATTAAATAGGACGCTGGTTCAGTTAGTGTCTTGCGGAAGAAAGATTTTTCAGTGTGATCAGAATATGGTATAGTTTATCACGGATCACTACAATTTTTCAGGTTATGTACATCACTTATATAAAAACACGAGATGTACCACCATGTCATTTGTCTCTATAGTAACTGCGTTTTGTGAGAAGTACCTTGCCTTTACGCTTTATGGCGCTCATATACGATCATGTGGTCCATTTCCTTGCTGATGGCGTGGTCCTTGAATTTAAGAAGACACGGAGGAGTCTGGTCACCTACGTGGAGAGGTCCGAAGCTTGAAGACGGAGTCTGGGGCTTAATCCTACTGCTAGCGGGCCTTGTTTGTGGACCTCTGTGAAAATAACAATTGGGTGGCCCCGAGGAGACCTTAAATGCCTTTGCATACTGGGTTATCCTTAGTCATCTTCTACGTATTCTTCAACACTACAAATTTATTGCTACGGTGGTGTTTGGTATCAATTAAAGACATGTGGAAGTTTTTGCTCGTACTTTTATTTTATTAACACATAATACCATATAATTATGAACTCGTATCATGTAAATTGTTCTCGTATTCCTCACCATAATCGGCCAGACATAACAATCAACGCACACGTAATTCCACACAAGATTTTGCCATGCATGTGACACTGTTATATCTAACAAATAACAATCAATGATAACATGTGTTGCCACCTCCGCCCTTCACCACCTCTGTGTCTCTGCCTCTCTTTCCCGGCGGAGATAATCCTAATCTCTCATCTTGCTCACGGGCGGAGCCACCCACAAGGCTAAGGTGGGTTGTAGTCCAGGGAGTTTTTTATGAGTGTAATGTTATTCACACACTTATTCTTATTTTTCACACATCTCTTTCAATTTTCGGCCTTCAAATTGAATGAATTGAAGAAGATCAATGGAAAAAAAAAAAATTAATAAGGGTGTATGGGAAGTAAAAATGGGTGTGCAAATAGCAATATCCTTTTTAAACATATGCTTTAATAGCTTATGTTAATGCATGTAGCCTATATAGCCCACTCAATTCCAATATTATTCATGTATATTTACTAGAGGATAGGTAATAAATTATATTTTTTATGCTAAAAAATAACAAATTAGTTCCATCTCCCCTCCCTCCTTTTATCCTATATGTTAAAGAAAAGACCATTTATCCTATGTGATTTAGCCACTATGCTTCTTACTCAAGAAAAGAAAAAGAATTTCTTTTTTAGTCCACCATTAAATTCCTACCTCCGCAATTCCTTACTTTTCATTGTAATTTTCCAATGAATGTAACATTTGGTACGTTATTAATTTCTTTATTTACTTATACTAGATTTATTTAGTAGGTTAATTATTTATTTGGTCCTTAACTTTGTCAGTTAGGGTTATGATTTTGAGAATAGTTTATATTCTATGGTTGTTCTTTTATATTGATCATTATATAAGCAAAAATAAATAAACATATCATTTTATGAAACTAATTTCAGCTAGCCCACCCAACAAAAAAAATCCTAGCTCTGTCCTTGCTCTCGCTGTCAAAAAACACACACCCACTAAACAAAAAAAAAAAAAAAATTAAAGTTATAGGATTACCGTGTCAGAGCTATAATCCAACTTCAATCCACCTCAAACCCATTCCAAACTCCAGCTCCCTTTCTCTGCCTCTCTTCCCTTCTGTTTCTCTCACGCGCCCAACAACCCCTTTTTCCCTCTTGCTCCTTTTTTCCCTCCCTAGACGAAAGATACCAACTCAATAAAAAAAATTTAAAAATTTTCAATTGCACCGGTCATAACAATTCGATTATACTCCTAAGTTCATCCCTTCTCAACCATTATATAGTTGTCCGCACAGATGGTCAAAACATTTTGTCCTCACCTTGAATCGCCCAAAGACCTAATATGTCTTTACATTCTAGATTATTCTTCATCATCTTTTACATACTTCTAGAGACCACAAATCTACCGTCACAGTGACGTTTTATTAATCAAATTAAAATATGTGAAAGCGTTTGTCATACTCTCATTCTATTAAAACTAAACATCATGCGATAATAAATTCGTCATGTGTAAGCCATTCTCGTATTTCTTGCCGTAATCGGCCGCACATAACAATCAGTACACATGTAACTCCATACAAGATTTTGTCGTGCATGTGACACCGTTATATCCAATAAATAACAGTCAAGGATTATGATTACGAGCGTTGCCACTTGCAACCAGTAGTAGGCTTTGTAACTTTCAATGGCCAGCAACACCCGGATGATAAAAATTCAACCCCGGGACCCACTCCAGCCCCCCCACCAAGGCCCACATGAAAACGATACGAGCGGCCGGGTCGGGCCATACCGCGCTGGTCCAAATTGGCATGCGAATACACTATCAAAAGCCCTGCCGTGGCCTAAACGACTTCCACCAATTTGATTAAATAATTATCTATTCTATTTCTACTAATTAATAAAACACTCATTGTCAACAAAATTTTTATAAAATTACCAGTTTAACTTTCTAATTAAAACATGAATAAGAAATATGGGGTAAAAATGTAATTTCACAAAATCAAATTTTACTGTTTTTTTTTTTTTTTCAAAACCTCACATGCATGTGATCCTAACATATCTCTAATTATTATAAAAAAAATAAAAACTTCCCACTCTCACATTCTCTATCACTCCCTTCCTCTCTCCTTCTATTTCAAAAACAAAAATAAAAAATTTTCTCGCACACTTTATGTGTGCCCATATGCTAGTACTATTATTAAGAGAGTCCTCATTGTCAACTTTTTTCCCCTTTTTTTCCTATTTTTCCCTCACTTTTGATACATATTATTAACAAAAATGAGGGCAAAATAGTAATTTTGCACCTTTTGACAAAATGACAATCCTTATTTTACCCTCTTTTTTTTTAGAAAATGACAATCATATACTTATTTTTCCAATTTTACCCTCATTTTAGATACACAATATTTACATAAGGAGGACAAAATAGAAAAAAAAAAAAGGGAAAAAAAGTTGACAAAGAGGTTTCTCTTAATACCACTTTTCGTACATAATATTTACATAAGGAGGACAAAATAGGAAAAAAAGGAGAAAAAAGTTGACAATGAGGCTTCTCTTAATAATAGTATAGTACATAAAAAAAATATGCACTTATTAAGAGAAATTGTTCACACACACAAAATGTGTGCTCTCTGCTAGTTATCTATACAATAAAAAAAATAAAAACTGGTGACTTTGCTACGGTTGTCCACCCTTTCAAGGTCCGGGAAGATTTACATTTCAGTCTCCCCTGATTATCATCGTGGGATTGACCAGCGCTGAGATTACATACAAAACGTACCATGTAAAATACAAGTCTGGAATTTATCATAGACTACTGAGCCACCCATAGTAGTAGATCTAGCAATTTCTTACACGACATGTTAACACGACAAGAAAATAACAGGTTTCGGATCAACACGATAACTAATCGGGTCATTATTGGGTCACACTGACACACCCCGACCGAGATCGGAGCGTGCTGGCCGTCACACAAAGGTGACGTAGCCATGTGCACGTGCGGAAGCTAATAAAGTAATGATATATAAGTACGAATAATTAAAAACTAAACTAGCAAACAAAGTACTAAATAAGTGCTAGCGTGTGAGTCACAAATTCAGAGCCAGACAACAGCAGTCCAAAAGAAGAATATGCAACAATAGTTCACCCGAAGGTGACCCTACAATGATAGGTGTCTGTCAGAAGTGCCGAACAAGCCCTCTGGGAAACCACCGGAACTGCTACTCAACTAGAACCTGGAGGGGCGCAAAACAAAAGTGTGAGTGGGCAAAAACAAAGCTTTCGAAAACCATTTATAAAATACTTTCTAACCCCTCGCCGTAAAACCTGTATACTTCCCAGAAAATATATACACATAATACATATGCCAAATATGCTCAAAGGTATATCAATCATGCTCGATAATATGCCATGCCGAAATCTCATAACGATATGCAAGTGCCCAGGTATAAACATATCAATATCATGTAATCTGCCAGCCGGAGTCACCTAACGTGACCTGTACGGCTGCATCTAGAGCTCAAATCTCAATCTCAATATCTAAACCTGCCCACGAGTCGGAACCACCTAAAGTGGTCTGTACGACAGGCCTGGGTGTAAACAAGTGCTACGATCACGTGAAGACTGGGCGAATAATCGCAGGTCACCTACGAGTCGGAACCACCTAAAGTGGTATGTACGACAGGACTATGCACTTACCTTGAATCCAAGGTAAGCATAAGGTGCGGGAGGTGAACATCACGTGAATGACTGTGCCTTGGCCACGGGCGGGAGCACTAACACCGGGGGTGCAGGTTATGAGCTCTCTAACTATCTCAAACCATTACTGAAACATAAACATGAACAACGCTTACCTGGCACTTACCTGTGCGTCCACAGCACCCAATATGCATATGTATAAATATATGCAACTAATAACGTACCCAACGATGCACGAAAAACGATAATGTAATGCATGGCATAATGAATAAACATTTATTCAAGTTCTAGGAAAATATAGTATATAGGTATATACGGAAAACCAAAAGCCCACTCACTGGTATGTAGAAGGGTCGTAGCCCCCCTGCCTCGCGTGTGCACGCTCGTCCTCGGGGTACGTGTCACCTATATGCGAAATAGCTATAAAAACGTTAACTTTAAAGCACATAACCAACTCCTCGTAATAACTTCTCATACATTGCTCAAATTGGACAAATGAATATACCAACGTGCTCTACACAACCTCAGGATCACAACTATATTTTTAAAATAATTTTTGGACCCCTCACGCGCCCCCACGCGCCGAAATAGGCACAGACCTACGCGCCCCCACGCGCGGCCACGTGCCATGCACACTGACGGTGTCAATTGACGCCGTCAGGAATATTCCGTCAAAATTCCGGAATATTCCGTTAAACCTAACCGGATACCGTTACTGCTGTTAGGAATATTCCGTTAAACTTAACGGAATATTCCTGTTTCTTCTCCAGTCTACCCTCGCCGGACTCCGGTCACCGGAAAACTGGGAAAACTTCAAACTCACTATTCTCCTTCGTTTTTCAACCATTTTCTATGATTCTTGTACCAAAAGAAAGCCCTAGACTAGTAGAATCACGCTATACAACTTTTAAAAGCTAAAAACCACGCGATCGTACCTGTCACAAAAGTCAAAACTCGGCCAACTTCGAACCAAGCTTTTCTGACATCCACTTCCGTCCAACGATACACTCCGAGGTTCCTTGGGACCTCACGAACACAACTACAAGCTTCAAAAGTCCAAAAACAAGCTAGAATAAGTTTGCATGAACAGTACACAAATCAGAGCTTATGAAATCGACGTGAAAACGTCGAAGTTCCTACCTGAAAATGGTATATTCGTGCTCCCCTCGACCTCACGATCACAACTGCACCCTTGGTTTCCTCGATCTGCTACAGTATAATGGTTCTTGGTGTGTGTCCGTACGTTTACAGTGGAAATGGGAGCTCGGGGGAGAGAGAGACAGGGAGAAGACAGAGGGGGAGAGATAGGGACAGTGTATGTGTGTGTGTGTGTGTGGCCCAACACATGCCAACACCACACTACCCACCAACAGAATAACGAAACGAACTAGGGGCTAAAATGTCATTTCACTAGTACGTTTTAATAATCCCGGGACGGGATGTCACAACCTTCCCACCTTAAAAGAATTTCGTCCCGAAATTCAAAACAACCAAGTATAACCCCTAGTGGTCAAAGAACAATCGAGGATACAAATCCCTCATCCGATCTTCTGTCTCCCACATAGCTTCCTCAACTGAATGATTCCTCCATAAAACTTTCACTAAGTTCACCGTCTTGTTCCTCAGAACCTTCTCCTTCCAATCAATGATCGTCACCGGTTCCTCGTCGTACGTCAAATCTGGATTAATCTCTAATGGTTGAGGAGGTATCACGTGAGATGGATCAGCAACATAGTGTCGGAGCATAGACACGTGAAAAACATTATGCATTCTAGCCAACTCCGGAGGCAACTCCAACCTGTAAGCTACCTCACTAACTCGTTCTGTGACCATGTATGGTCCGATGTACCTGGGGCTCAACTTCCCCTTCTTTCCGAATCGCACAACACCTCTCCACGGTGAAAGCTTCAAAAATACCCAATCTCCGACCTCATACACTCTGTCCGTAGCATGCCGATCCGCTAAACTCTTTTGCCTGTCTTGAGCTGCTTTCAGGTTAGACTTAATTACCTGAACATTCTGAGTAGTCTCGTCGACAATCTCCGGACCCACTAAAACTCTTTCTCCAACCTCTGACCAACACAACCGTGTACGACAAGCTCTGCCATACAAGGCCTCAAATGGCGACATACCAATGCTCGAATGAAAACTGTTGTTGTAGGCAAATTCTATCATATCTAACCGCTGGTGCCAAGCATCACCAAATTGCAACACCGAAGCTCGCAGCATATCCTCCAAAGTCTGAATAGTTCTCTCTGACTGCCCGTCTGTCTGTGGATGATATGCCGTACTGTAAAGTAATCTCGTGCCCAAAGCTTCCTGGAAAGCCACCCAAAACTTCGATGTGAATCGTGGGTCACGATCCGAGACAATACTCACTGGGACACCATGATACTTCACCACCTTCGAGATAAACAACTCCGCTAAACGGCTCAAAGAATACTTCTCTCTCACTGGAATAAAATGAGCCGACTTAGTGAGCCGATCAACGATTACCCAAATGCCGTCAAAGCCATTTTGTGTACGCGGCAACTTGTACACAAAATCCATAGTGATATTTTCCCATTTCCACTCTGGAACGGGAAGCGGCTGCAATAATCCAAACGGCTTCTTCCTCTCTACTTTAACTTGCTGACAAACAGCACATCTGCTCACATACTCGGCTATCTCCCTCTTCATACCCGGCCAATAATAAAATGGTCGAATGGTATGATACATTTTGGTAGCTCCTAGATGCATGGCGTAAGCCGAGATATGTGCTTCATCAAGAATTTCTTTCTTCAACTCCATACTATTAGGCACGAACATTCTACCCTCTAGCATCAACATGCCATCCGAATCACTAACTCCGAGGCCTCGCCTCCTTCCTTGCTCTCGAGCTTGAATAAGTTCTTGAGTCTCCTGATCAGCTACCTGAACTTCAAGCACCCGATCAATAAGAATTGGCCTAACTTGGAAATTAGCAAGTAGCGCCACTTCTCGATCTTCGGCTTCTAGCCTTACTCCCGTAGCACGCAAGTCCACCAAAAGAGGAGCACGACTAGCGTACAACGCATTAATACGGCCCTGTGACTTCCTACTAAGTGCATCAGCCACTACGTTCGCACGATCAGGATAATAATCAATTGTGCAATCGTAATCGCTGAGCAACTCCAACCACCTCCGCTGACGAAGATTAAGCTCCTTCTGAGTAAAAAGATATTGGAGACTCTTGTGATCTGTAAAGATCCTGCACTTCTCTCCGTAAAGATAGTGTCTCCATAACTTCAACGCAAAAATGATAGCAGCCAACTCCAAATCATGTGTAGGGTAATTCAACTCATGGGGTTTCAATTGCTGCGAAGCATAAGTAATCACCCTACCATGCTGCATCAATACACATCCCAGACCATTCAAGGAAGCATCGCTATAAACCTTGAAATCACCACTATCGTCTGGGAATGCCAAAACAGGCGCATGAGTGAGACAATGCTTCAACTGCTGGAAACTCTGCTCACACCTATCATCCCACTCAAAATTAACATCCTTCCTCGTTAATCTCGTCAGTGGCAAGGCAATCACCGAAAAATCCTTAACAAATCTCCGATAATACCCCGCCAAACCAAGGAAACTTCTCACCTCAGTGACGGTTCGCGGTTGCTCCCAACTCTCCACAGCTGCCACCTTCTGAGGGTCAACCAGAATACCCTGAGCAGAAATGATGTGCCCCAAGAACGCAACTTGATCTAACCAGAACTGGCACTTGCTAAACTTAGCATATAGCTGGTGTTCCCTCAACCTCTTCAACACCAAAGTAAGATGTCGAACATGCTCCGTTTTCGACTTAGAATACACCAGAATATCGTCAATGAAGACAATAACAAATCTATCCAGATAAGGCTGAAACATCCGGTTCATTAAATCCATAGAGGCAGCTGGTGCATTCGTCAACCCAAATGGCATAACCAGAAACTCGTAATGACCGTAACGAGTCCTGAACGCCGTCTTAGGGACATCATCCCTACTAATCTTCAACTGATAGTAACCAGACCTCAGGTCAATCTTAGAGAACACACAAGCACCTCTCAGCTGATCGAACAAATCATCGATACGAGGCAATGGATAACGGTTTTTAATCGTTACTCGATTCAGTTGCCTGTAGTCGATGCACAGCCTCAAAGTTCCATCCTTCTTTCTCACAAACAACACTGGAGCGCCCCAAGGCGAAGTACTAGGCTGGATAAATCCCTTATCCACTAACTCCTGCAGCTGAACTTTCAATTCCCTTAACTCCGCGGGAGCCATACGATAAGGAGTTAAAGAAATAGGATTAGTACCTGGAATCAACTCAATAGTGAACTCCACATCTCGATCTGGGGGTAAACCAGGTAAATCCTCGGGAAAAACATCAGGGAAGTGTCTGACCACTCTCACATCCTCCACTCTGTTATGAACAGCCTCATTTAGCACCACATGAGCTAGATACCCCTGACAACCCTTAGATAACAACTTTTTCGCTCGCAGCGCCGAAATAACGCCATATCTTACCCCACTCTGCTCACCAACAAAAGTAACCACAGGTAGTCCAGGTCGGTGAAACGTAACTACTTTCCCGTAACAGTCAATGTTAGCACGATAGAAATGTAACCAATCCGTGCCTAGAATCACATCAAAGTCCACAATATCTAACGGGATAAGATCGGCTGACAGAGCAACACCCTCTACGATCACTGGACATCCTGGGTACACACAATCTATAACGCAACTCTCTCCTCTAGGCATAACAAACTCTAAATCATATCCTAGAGGTGTGGGGCGAGGTTGCGTCATTTGAGCAAACGTATGAGAAATTACGGAATGTGTAGCTCCACAATCAATTAAGACTCTAGCAAAACAACCAAGAATGTTCAACGTACCCATAATCAAGTCTGGGTTGTTCTGAGCGTCCTGCAGAGAAATATTGTGAAGACGCCCATGTCCCTGCTGACGCCCGCCGCGGCCTCTGCTCGCCTGAACGCCGCGTCCCTGAGCACCACGCCCTTGACTGGGCTGACCCGACTGTCTCGAAGACCCAGCACTGCTAGTGGCAATCTCCCCCTGCTGATACTGTCCTCCCTGATACCACTGAGAACCACCCGCTGGAGCTGGAGGATACGGCATATAGCCGCCCGAATACTGAGGATAGCCACCCTGGGAATAGGGATCCTAGGGATACTGATACTGCCCCAGAGCATAAGGGACAGCATCACCCTGATAGTGGTATGCACCACCTCGACCCGTCTGGCCGTAGCTACTAGGACCCTGGATCTGCTGGAGTGGTGCAGGTGGTGGCATAAAGGTCTGCTATGGTTTCTGCTGCTGCTGACCCTGGGGACAATTCGCCGCTCTATGTCCCACATGTCCACATGTGAAGCAACCGTTGCTACCACGTCTACACTCACCGAAATGCCGGTTGTTACACCTGCGGCAAATAGGGGCTCTGCCTCGACCACCATCGCCCTGCCTCTGGCCTCTAGCGCCACCAGAAAATCTACCTTCACGACCCTGTCCAGTGGCACTGAAGCCACCACTCGAAGAACTCAAGCTAGCACCACCCCTCTTGAAGTTCTGAGTCTGACGGGGCCCGAGCGATGCCTGACCTTTGCCTTTGTCATCTTTCTTCTGGTTGTTGTCCTTCTCTTCATCAGTGTCGCTCGACATATTCTCAGAGTCCTCGATCCTCAACAGTATCTCATAGAAGTCTCGGTAAGTCTCGCAGTGGACAGTAGTCGCCATAGAACGCCACTTCGTCCTGGTGCCCAAACGGAAAAGACGAAGCATCTCCGCCGGATTACCAGCGACATCAGGATGGTAACGAGACAAGTCCGTAAACTTACGGTAGTACTCATTCGCTGACATCTTCCGCTGTTTTAGCTCGGTAAACTTCTGCTTCTTACGGTCAATGTACTCAGGGGGCACATACCTTCTCTTGAACAAATCCGTAAAAACATTCCAATCAGTCCTCTGATCCGGAGTCAACCTACGAAGCTCCTACTCCCACCAAGCTGCCGACTCCGTATCCAGAAACCATGAGGTCGTCTCGACCCACCTCTCCATAGGCAAGTTCCCCTGATTATGCAGCACACGGAAAGTCTTCTCTATGTGTTCTAGCCAGCGCTCTGCGCCCTCGTGCCCCTCACTACCCTTAAATTTATCCAACTTCAGATTGTACATAGTCTCCAGAGGAGTCCTCTGGGGAGGGCGCAACACAGACTGAAGGGCTGTAGCAAAAACTTCCCCCAACTGAGCAACATCGGGGAAGTTAGACTCAGAAGTACGACGTGGTTCCCGACGAGGCGGCATAATTCTGACAGAAGACACCAAAACCATTAGAATACTCATAAGGACACAGGACTGCCAAACCTGGCTCTGATACCAAACTGACACACCCCGACCGAGATCGGAGCGTGCTGGCCGTCACACAAAGGTGACGTAGCCATGTGCACGTGCGGAAGCTAATAAAGTAATGATATATAAGTACTAATAATTAAAAACTAAACTAGCAAACAAAGTACTAAATAAGTGTTAGCGTGTGAGTCACAAATTCAGAGCCAGACAACAGCAGTCCAAAAGAAGAATATGCGACAATAGTTCACCCGAAGGTGACCCTACAATGATAGGTGTCTGTCAGAAGTGCCGAACAAGCCCTCTGGGAAACCACCGGAACTGCTACTCAACTAGAACCTGGAGGGGCGCAAAACAAAAGTGTGAGTGGGCAAAAACAAAGCTTTCGAAAACCATTTATAAAATACTTTCTAACCCCTCGCCGTAAAACCTGTATACTTCCCAGAAAATATATACACATAATACATATGCCAAATATGCTCAAAGGTATATCAATCATGCTCGATAATATGCCATGCCGAAATCTCATAACGATATGCAAGTGCCCAGGTATAAACATATCAATATCATGTAATCTGCCAGCCGGAGTCACCTAACGTGACCTGTACGGCTGCATCTAGAGCTCAAATCTCAATCTCAATATCTAAACTTGCCCACGAGTCGGAACCACCTAAAGTGGTCTATACGACAGGCCTGGGTGTAAACAAGTGCTACGATCACGTGAAGACTGGGCGAATAATCGCAGGTCACCTACGAGTCGGAACCACCTAAAGTGGTATGTACGACAGGACTGTGCACCTACCTTGAATCCAAGGTAAGCATAAGGTGCGGGAGGTGAACATCACGTGAAGGACTGTGCCCTGGCCACGGGCGGGAGCACTAACACCGGGGGTGCAGGTTATGAGCTCTCTAACTATCTCAAACCATTACTGAAACATAAACATGAACAACGCTTACCTGGCACTTACCTGTGCGTCCACAACACCCAATATGCATATGTATAAATATATGCAACTAATAACGTACCCAACGATGCACGAAAAACGATAATGTAATGCATGGCATAATGAATAAATATTTATTCAAGTTCTAGGAAAATTTAGTATATAGGTATATACGGAAAACCAAAAGCCCACTCACTGGTATGTAGAAGGGTCGTAGCCCCCCTGCCTCGCGTGTGCACGCTCGTCCTCGGGGTACGTGTCACCTATATGCGAAATAGCTATAAAAACGTTAACTTTAAAGCACATAACCAACTCCTCGTAATAACTTCTCATACATTGCTCAAATTGGACAAATGAATATACCAACGTGCTCTACACAACCTCAGGATCACAACTATATTTTTAAAATAATTTTTGGACCCCTCACGCGCCCCCACGCGCCGAAATAGGCACAGACCTACGCGCCCCCACGCGCGGCCACGTGCCATGCACACTGACGGTGTCAATTGACGCCGTCAGGAATATTCCGTCAAAATTCCGGAATATTCCGTTAAACCTAACCGGATACCGTTACTGCCGTTAGGAATATTCCGTTAAACTTAACGGAATATTCCTGTTTCTTCTCCGGTCTACCCTCGCCGGACTCCGGTCACCGGAAAACTGGGAAAACTTCAAACTCACTATTCTCCTTCGTTTTTCAACCATTTTTTATGATTCTTGTACCAAAAGAAAGCCCTAGACTAGTAGAATCACGCTATACAACTTTTAAAAGCTAAAAACCACGCGATCGTACCTGTCACAAAACTCAAAACTCGGCCAACTTCGAACCAAGCTTTTCTGACGTCCACTTCCGTCCAACGATACACTCCGAGGTTCCTTGGGACCTCACGAACACAACTACAAGCTTCAAAAGTCCAAAAACAAGCTAGAATAAGTTTGCATGAACAGTACACAAATCGGAGCTTATGAAATCGACGTGAAAACGTCGAAGTTCCTACCTGAAAATGGTATATTCGTGCTCCCCTCGACCTCACGATCACAACTGCACCCTTGGTTTCCTCGATCTGCTACGGTATAATGGTTCTTGGTGTGCGTCCGTACGTTTACAGTGGAAATGGGAGCTCGGGGGAGAGAGAGACGGGGAGAAGACAGAGGGAGAGAGATAGGGACAGTGTATGTGTGTGTGTGTGTGTGGCCCAACACATGCCAACACCACACCACCCACCAACAGAATAACGAAACGAACTAGGGGCTAAAATGTCATTTCACTAGTACGTTTTAATAATCCCGGGACGGGATGTCACACACACGATAATAACCCGTTAATAACGGGTCGTTAACAGGTTTATAAGAGAATGACACGTGGGTAACTTGTTTCGACACGATAAGAAAAAAATTATTTTGATGATTTTAATTTTTTAAACTACTAAAAAAAAACTTAGTATGAAATACAATATATATAATGAATATGTATATATTGTTTATTAATTATTATTCTATATAAATTTTAAAATTTAAGTTTTATTTATTTATTTATTTTTATAGTGTATTAAAAATCATAAAACACATTAAAAATAAAAATATCAAGTAATTTAAAAATACTAAACATATTAAAAATTATAATAATTAATTTACATGTGCGAAAAATATGAAAAAAAATATGCAAACGCTCGTAGTCAATGCGCATCCCTTACGCTTTGAGGATGGGTATATGATCGTTTGAATTTTTAAAACCATACAAACTCTCATGAATAGTATTTTGAAGGGAGTTCAAAATAAACAAAATTCATAATCATTAATGTATAAGTCTGAAAGATATGAAAGCATAATAAATGTTTATAATTGCATTCTTAACGCTGAGACGATGATTACATGGTCGTTTAGATTTTTAAAACTATCCAAATCTCATGAACAATGTTTTTTATTTGAGTGCAAAATTAATAATAATTATTGTAGAAATGTGAAAATTGTAATCACTACTAATGAAAAGCGTTACAACTTTCATGAACGGGTCGGGTCATATTACCTAATAATATTAACGGGTTGATTTCGGGTCGGGTCATATTACCCGTTTACTTTAATGGGTATTACACGACACGACCTATTAAGTTATTGGGTATGAAACGAAAATGACACGAATGTCAGGTCAACATAATAGTTAAATAATTAATTACCAAGGAATTTTTAATTAATTATTTGAAAACTTGAATGGCCTCAATAAAAACCCCTTTTTTTTAATAATTTACGCGCATTAAAAAGAAACAGATGTTTAACCAAAAAAAAATACAGATTGGGAGAGGAAACCAGCGGTTGGTTGGAGAGAAAAAAAAAAAAAAAAAAAAAAAAGGAGAGAGAAAGAGAGAAGCTCTCTGGAATTTTCTTTCCTTTGAGGACCAGGAATCCCAATCCCAAGGGACCGCCTGGTTTTCCTTTTTCTCCTCTTTCTTCTTTGTTTTTGTTGTCTTTGCTTTCCTCTCAATAAATACATTCACCCTTACAATTCTCTTGGGTTTTCTCTCCTCCTCTTCTTTCCAAATTCGTCAACAAACGAATCGATTCTGCGATCGCGTTCTTAATTCCGTGTCCAAAACAGGTATTTTGTTTGTGTTATTAATTGGATCTGTTTGTTTTGGGCGAAAATTTGTATGATTTGTCGAGATTTTGGTCGGATTCGGATATTTGATCCGGAAATTTTTTGAATAATTGTTTTGTTTTCCTTATTGTTTTGGGATTGCAGAGGATTGAGATCGTAATGGCGGAAGAGCATCGCTGCCAGCCACCGCAACTATGCGTTAATAACTGCGGCTTTTTCGGAAGTCCGACGACGCAGAATTTGTGTTCCAAATGCTACCGTGACTTGCAGCTCAAGGAACAACAGGCGCTCGCGCTCAACCAAACTTTGATCTCCTCCTCTTTTTCCCCCTCTTCCTCATGTCCGCTTTCATCTCCGCTGGTCTCCGTCTCGCCCACGCACGAGGCACGGGTGGAGCGTGTGATTGAAGCGAAGGAAGAAGAGAAGGAGGCGGCGCCGTCGGCAGGGGCGCATGCAAACAAGTGCATGACGTGCCGGCGGCGCGTAGGGTTGATGGGGTTCCAGTGCAGGTGCGGGATGACGTTCTGTGGGACCCACAGGTACCCGGAGCAGCACGCGTGCGGGTTCGATTTCAGAGGGATGGGAAAGGAGCAGATCGCCAAGGCCAACCCGGTCGTCAAGGCGGAGAAGCTGCAGAAGATCTGAGAGGAGGCGGCCGTCAATATCGTTATTGTCAGGGTTGTAATGGTCATTTTACTTTTCGTGGTTTGGGAAATTTGGGTCGGGGTTGGTTGGCGAGTGGTGTGGGAGGGATAATGCTATTGCTTGGTCATTGTAAATATTTAATCATAATTTAATGGTTTCTGGTTTTATTCTTTGACAGCATGGTTTTAAACTATGTTAGTGGTTCATTTAACAAAATTTATCGTTTGATAAAAAAAATAAAAAAAATATTCATATTCATTATGTAATCGCCTAAATTGACGTCTTGACGTCTCATCTCCCAAAACAACACACACTTGAGGGAAAAGTACTAAAACCCAATACTCCAAGAGCATGTCTATAGGAATGAAAGGGTATGGTGCTCTTCAATTTTGGGTCGGTAAGAAATAAAAATGAGTGTGAATCATACTACCCATTCTCTTCTAGCACTTGCATGAATCCAAACATACACGCACTTGGATTAGTATCAAATGAAGACTAGACGTGACCTCTCGCTTTGCAGTTGAGACACTTCTGTCGAACTCGTGTACTGGATACGTGTAATCCAACGCAACGAACCTCGTTAACTAAGCAGAATATTGAGCCTAGTGGCTTAGCAAAGCGAAGCACCTTCCTTAAAACCTAATAAGACCTACTCCAACATTTGGAGAAGAACTCAAATTTTAAGTTTTAAATTTATCCCAACTTGCTCCAACCATTGGGCCAAATTTAAGTTAAAACTCAAAACTCATTTATGGGCAAATTTAGCTTGAGATTTCCTGGGTTAGTGTGGCTGACCCATTATATATATATATATATATAGTTTTATATTTATAAATTAATTGAATCCAAAAATAAGATCTAATTTGATCAAATCCAATAGTAAAATATATATATATATATATATATATATCTAACGGTCCAAATTTAATTTAATGGCTAAAGTAATTAAAAAAATTTATTTTATGTGTTTCATATTCTTTAGTAATGTTTCACGGGTTTCATGGTATCGGTTTAGTGATTTTTAATATTTATTGGAATCTAAATATTTTAAAGTTAAAATGTTCATAAAATTAAATTAAGATAGTCTACATAATTTTTTTTTTTTAAAGTTACCTTAAGAAAGAAATTATCTGAAATTCATTCTTTAATCATCTTGGGCTAAATATTTAACCTGGAAGGGTTTGAGGAGAAAAATTGTTTTTGGGTTAAAATCTAAAGTTTCTAGGCTAACATTTTTAGATTTTAACCCAAGGATGGAGATGGTCTAAGGCATGATGAATGATTTAGCCTAACATGATTAGACAAGGAACGATTTTGTAGAATCATTAAAGTTTATAACAATCCTTACGATCGTGCCTAGTCGTAACTCGCAAGGCGTTTGATGTAGTTAAGAGCCTTTCCTAAACGCAACTCTTAATTTGATTCTTCCATCATGTCACAAGTCAAACGTCTATTAACTTGATGAGTGAGAGATAAAAGGGTTAAACCAACTAGTCACGAAACGATACAAGTGCTTTAATGAATCGCCTTTAAGTTCAAACTTGCCATTATACATAGACATGCTAATGCAAAGTAATTGTTCATTTACCAAGAAACAAAGAGCTTTTATATTCATTCCATCCGCTAAGTCCTTAGACCATCTCCAAAGGAGATGTCAAATTTTAAACCTAAAATTTAAATTTGAAGGCTTACGTGGCACTTTGGCATCTTTTAAACTTTTGATCTCCAACCGATATGTCAAATTTTAAACATAAAATAATAATTCATATGTATTTTCTTTGCATTGAGAATGGAAAGAAACAAAAGGATAATGGTTTAAATCAATAAAAAATTAATAAAAAGCATTTAATAATTAATTAAAAAAGTTGAAGGTGCTATCAAATTTGGCAGTAAGGGGGAGAGATGTCAATCCATGTCATACCACATCAGATTTAACTTCTCGGTTAGAAAACATTAATACTGTCTTTTGTTACCGTTATTGCTGATTTGAACATTTTGACATCTCCGTTAAAGATGTTCTTAGGCATCAAAGAGCTCTTGACTCACACCACACTGGTGTGACAAAATCTACTACCTTTTCATTTCTTGGTTGCAGGAACACTTGTTCTACGCTTGTGTGAAATTAATTCCTCACAAAATAAGAATCAATTAAATGTGTCGAGCCCTATTTTCTGTTACCAGTCTTGTGATCTCATGAAAGCTCATCGATCCAAGACATTTTTGATAAACAGAAACCAAGTCTCTTGAACCAAAGCTTTAACTTGATTCACAATTACAAAGTCGAGTGCGTAATGTGTATTGCTTGTGAAATTTGGCAATGCAAACGTGAACTCGACAGATTAATGTTTATAAATTGAAGCATACCTTTTTCGCTTTACGTTGATCATACTGTATGGTACAAAGTACAAACTAAAGGACTAGTATAATAAACATTTATCCTAAGAATATATATGGAGAAAGCACATCATCATTTGGAAGAGGACTATAAACTGAAATTTTATGGTCATAGACAAGAAAAGATAGGGAACTGATTTTCACTTTTTTTAACTTCTCATACCTCCTTTTTTATTTTTTTACTGTCGATTGAATAAATCAAACGGAAACAACATACATAAATAAATATAAGTGTGTGTGAGGCTAAAAGGGTGTGTTTTATCATTTTCCTAAAATATTCAATGAGAAAGAATGCACAAATGAACGTTGTTTTTAAGGGCTGGTTTGATATTGCTGTGCTTTGAAAAAAAACTACTTCTGCTGTGCTGTGAGAATAAGTAGCTGTGAAATAAAGCAGCAGAGTGTTTGGTAAACTTTTTTGTAAAAATGTTTTTGAAAAAAAAAAAAGCAGTATTATAGTATTTGGTAAACTTTTATGTAAAACAGATGTGAAAAAAAAGCTGGTTTTTCAAAGCTGAGTTTTGCAGCTTCTTGTTTTTGGCTTTTTTCACCCAAAACTGTGAAAAAAAGCTGAAGCTGAATGTTTACCAAACACAAAAACAGCTCCCAGTTTTTTTTTTATAAAAGCTTTTTTCAGAATCACCTCAATACCAAACCAGGCTTAAATGTGAAAGCTAGTTTGTGGGCCTATGGCTAGAGCTTATTTTTTTAATATAATGATTTTGGAGATGATAATTTAGGATAAGACACAAAATTTACGAAATATATATAATTTAATATCAAATTTGTTATTTCAATGTGTCGAACCTAAGAAATTTTACTAAATTGTAGTGCTAGTGGCAATCAGTGGCGAAGCCGCATAAGAGCAAGAAGGTGCGGTCGCACCTCTAATCGTTACCCTAAGAGCAAGAATTTGCCCCTCTGATTCCTTTGAACATGCAATGAACGGTTTTGTTTTCTACTTTTTCTACCCAACAACAAGATGATCTTTATTGGGGGACTTTTAGAACGAGGTGGACTTGCGCTTTGACGACGTCCTCTTGTCTCCCTTGGTTCGATTTTGTAGTAAGTCCTGAAATATCTCGAAAGAATTAGCACATCTTAGGAAATATCCCGTTTGGATCTATGACTTGAAGATAGCATGATTAAGCAAATGATGGCTTGCTCAAGTGAGGTATGGTGTGGAAGCTAGAAGTTCATCAGTTTAGCATGTTGACAGAGAGAGAGAGAGAGAGAGAGAGAGAGAGAGAGAGAGTTGACATGGTTGCATGGTGTTCTCTATTGGATAATTTGGATTTCCTAGGGTGGCAGCAAGGCTTACGATGGTTGGAGTATTCAAAGGGAAGCTATGGAAAATACTAAGGTTGCATAGTGATATTTTTTCGGTGTTTCTTTGGCTCTATGTGTTATGCTAAGGGATTGGGGGGTTTCTCTTAAGGTTCACAACCTATATTTGTAGTTCCTTTCCAAGGAATCTCTAGTTAGGGCTTGTTTCTCCCTCCCCTTTCTCCTTAGTTCTCCTATTACCCCCTATTTTGGTGTAAGGAGGCTAGACTCTAAAACCTGTAGCATGTCTTTTTCCCGAGGCGTGGCTTTCCTAGGTCGGCTTTCCACATGCGCTACTTTTGGTTGCGCATCTAATGGCTTTCGCGCATTGAACTTTTGCATAAACTAGGAAGGGAATGTTAGCATTAAATGTCTGTTATGATGGGTTTCATGTGAACTTAGAGCTAGAATCTAGTTTAGTCTTAACTGAGCTGGTTAGCTTGCTAGGGAAATGGGTAAACTAGGCTGGTTCTCTCTCAATACTTGCCTACATGGACCTCAAAGATTATGGGCTTGGATCTTTGCCCCAAACAACCCAAAATCTTCCATAATTTTGACTCCACATAGGCTCAGTAAACTTCCTTAACCATCCACACCATAATTCACTTCATAAGACTCGAGCATGTGACTTGGGCTTGTTTGAGCGTGACAAATAGGCATGGGCATGGGGTAATTTATATAAATTTCTAGCTTAATAACCGTAGCATGGCTTGTCCATGAATATATTCCTTCCTTGATCCGCATCTTTGCATGTATTTAGGTTCTACTTAAGCTTGTATAGCAATTGGGCTTCGAGACTTGATTGGGCTATCATGTGACATTTTTGGGCCTCAACACTCTTCTTCTCTCCAATCACATGACTTCATATGACTGTGACCCCATTTGTTGAGATCTCTCCCGATTTTCAAGAACACCATCAACCATGGTTGGTGACTTTATCAAAAACCCGCCATCCCCATTTCTAATTTTTGCCTTTTCTCTCCAAATATTGAATCTTTCTACTCTTATGCTTGTTGGGTTTTGTTTGTTTGACAGAGTTGATCAAGAGCTTGTATGTGTACGGATTGGATGAGGGGAAGAGAAATAAGGTGGAGAGGGAGTTTGAGATCAGAGAAAATGAGGTGTACATGGAGCTGCCAGTTGCTTCGCTTCTAAGATTGATGAAATTTGCAGCTTCCTAAGTGCTCCAAGGGCATGTCAAATGACTGTTGGGTCTGCATTTTATCATTTCATGAAAATTCACCTCCTGATTTTACACCCATTCCCTCTATTCTTTTAGTCTCCAAGTATCTTTTCTAGCCTAATGAATTTAGTTAGGGGTTGTCATTATTTGTGTTTGTGTTTGAGATGTACTAATTGAAGTATTACCCAATTATGAATTTGTAAAAATGTTGTTAGAATGATTAGCCTGATGTTTAAAAATTGGTTGTCTACATTCTTTGGGACTTTTTGTTATGACCCTCTCCTTGACTACTCCTGACTTCGCCATTGGTGGCAACTATAGATTCTTCTTTAGAAAAAAAAAAATGAAGAAATTATATTTCTAGCTATATTCTTTTCCTAGTTATTTTTAGGGAATTGTTATTGGCACTCCAAAATTCTCATTCTACACTCCAAACTTTCTATATTTAGAAAGAAAAATACACTTGTGACGAGTGTAGAATGAGATTTTTAGAGTGCCAATAACACTTCTCTATTTTTATACATATGTTATTATCTACAGTTTGAGGGTAGAGGAATGAGTTAAGCCTCATACTGAGCTAACTATAATAATTGATTCGAAATCTTCAAACGGCGAGCATCGAACTTAAAAATAAGTGAGGATGCCATTAGACCTTAAAAAAATTGGCACTCCCTTCCTAGTTACAAATGAATAATATAACTTAAAAAAAAAGTGTTTGAATGGTCCTTTTCATCCCTAACTTAACTTTAGTATCCATTGCACCATAAAAGGCACATTTAGGAAATCTACAACTTTATCCTTCAATGGCCACAAAGTAGAATTCCAAGTTGGTGAAATCTCAATTGACCCATCAAAGCATATTAGGCAATCAAGATGTTGTGGACTGAATCTATTAGCCTTTTTCTATAGCATTAATGGATTAATAACATTTTAAAGTAGATTTAAGAATAATGCCTTTGTGTTAACCCACTCCATACGATATGCTTTATAATATACAAAACCCACCCACCTAAATTATTTCTTCTCAAAATGCTAACCCAACAATGAAAGATTCCTCCATTGAGTCAAAGGCAAATTTGGTGGTTTCTTTCTTGGTTTGTCCTTTGTTTCCACCCTACATTTTGTCGATTTAATTTAATATATGATCTCTAATCTTATATTATTTTATTTTATTTATAATAGTGTAAGTGTCTCTCCTGTCCAAGCAAAAACAAAATAGGTCTCCAGTCACCATCAATTTAAGTGACATCGCCTCCCTAATTGCTATATCAAAATTATTCAACTTTTGTTTGGATGGAAACGATGCACATCTCTTTCGCAAAAGAGGTTGGACCCAACCCAAGGTGACACTCGGTGGCGGTCCCTCTCGGTGGAGGCCCCTCCTCCTCCTCCTCCTCCTCCTCCTTATTGGCATTAACGTTTGATGAGTAAACCTTTTATATAGTTAATAATTTTCAGACGACACCAATTTTATAATTTTAGAGAGGTTATTATTAAAGGTGTACTTAAAAAATATTATATTTTGTTTTAGATCGATGGATACAAAGAATTAAGTTAGTACTGGAACATGTCAATTTTTAAGATATAACAGGAAAGAGAAAGACACCTCATTTCTAAAAGCTAGTGCGTGTATGTATGTATGGATATATGTATGTATGTATGTTATGCTCTCCTTAATGCTTTTCTTTCTAAATAGACTTTATAAATACATATAATATTTTAGTTCATCTTAAATCTTAATTTGTGATATTATATATTAGTGTATTTATTGACAATTGTGAATGCGAGTTTCCTTAAAATAAGATCTAAAAAATTTATAACTTATTATAATGTGAAGTTTATTCTTATACGTAACTAAGTTTGGATTGAGATCAAAACTTTTATGACTAAAAAAAGATTATTCGTTTATAGTTTATAGAGTATCATTACATTTTTATTAAACAATACAATTTTTTCAAGCTCTCAAACCTACTCTTAGTTTCACTCTCCATGATAACAATTACAGACACAAAAATCAAACACGTTTACGGAAAAAAAAAAAAATTACTTTTAACGAATTTGATGTCAAATTGTCTCTTTAAGGGGTTCTACATGAGATAAATGAGTTGATAATGTCCATTTCACATCAAGAAGTATCATCTCAATGCAAATCGAGTCTTTAAATGAAAATAGATTGAGGCCTACTTATAATTTAGTATTTTAATATATTTTTTTTACTTCAATCAGATTCGATTTCATGACAACCTTGCTAATGTCTTCATAAAGTTATTGTCAAAATCAACCTTCCAGGAGCTTGTTCACATTATTAGTATGCTTAAACTATCTGAATTGCATTACTCATAGTTCTCTTAGGGACTTTTGTTGATCACAAGGGAGTATCCGAAGATACTCATTTGACCTTAATGTACCTTTTTTTTCTTCGATCAGGATCATTTTTTCCACTGAATCTTTGCTACCTCGCAAGATTTTAACGTGGCACCTACATTGCATTGGTCATACCCTTGTGTGTGTTTTCTACCGTGTGATACATCTTGAAGATGTCAAGTATTGCATGGCTTATCTTTTTCTCTTCGACCATGGTTTTTTCCCTCTGGATTTTCCTTGTCAAGGTTTTGGTGAAGGTACTCCTATGTGCATCCCCAATTAGACTCATGTGTGCATCACTTGTCTACCAAGACGCTTCATCAACTACTTAGACATTTGTCTAAAGACCTCATTTAACTAGGGAATGTATAGTTAGTACTAGCAAGGGTGCCCGCACGTTGCTGTGGGGATTGAAAATTGTATAACACATGTAGAAGTTCTAAAAAAATTTATATATATATATATATACACACACACATTATACAATACTATTCACATACATGTGCAAATTTATTTACAACTCTATCAACAAGAAAGAACAAAATAGGTGTCCATGGGAAAAATGAAGTTTATGGTTATAAATTGTCAAATTCCGTACTTGTCAAACTTTATTTAGGAAACTTGAACGGTAAAGAATAAAGTGATAAACACACAAAGACGATTCACAATATGAAACCGTTGCTTTACTAAATAAGCAGTTCCCAACAAAATCATGCTTGTTTTGCTGCAAAAGAACAAAGTAGAAAAAGGGAAACAAATATTTATTTCTTTTTTTATATTTTGTAGTAAAAAAAAAAAACTAGGAAAACTACACATACTTGCTTAAACCTTTCCTCCCTTTGCTCAGCCTGTCTTTGGAGTAGATTAGACTTGGGCATAAATTCAGAAATTAGTTAAGAATGAAACCCAAAAGTAAATTGCAGTTTATTATTCACATTTCTCTTAGAAAATACTAACAGAATTGTTTCTTAAAATAACAATATGTACATAAGCAGGATTCTGCTTAATTTTCCCTAATTAAAGAAATGGTTTGCACAATTTAGAACCTGATATAACAAAAGCATAACAAAAAAATTTCCAGAACTTGAAGTGCCTTTTGAAAGCTCGGTCCTACTTGGAAAATCCACAAAGGGAAAAATTGTAAACCAATTCTCTCACTCAAAAGAAAAATGGAAATTTAATATGGAAAAAATTGAAATTCTGCGTAATGAAAAGTGGATCAAAACTCAAATAGACCCGACCCCAAATCTCACTTTCCTTGTATTATTCTCACTTTCCTTTTTGCCCTTTTTCCTCGTTCAGCAGATTGATGTGGGGTCCTAAAAAAGCATATAAAGCCCAAATGGACCCGACCCCAAATCCCACCCACTCTCCATCGTTGCTTTGAGCTGCAAAGGAAAAGCAGCCTATAAATTCCTTCCCATTGCAAAAAGGGAAGGAGACCATGCCTCCACTGTTGCACAACCCTCTCCCTCTCCCACTACAAAAACCCTCAACAAATCCAAATCACAGATTTCAACTGCCCAATCAATAACCGTCAATCCACCACCAAATCTAAAGTGGTCAATTTTTTACTGTATCTCCTACACTGCATTGCATCTCCCACAACTCACCAGAAAAAATAAAACCAAACCACCTTTCAAAGTCTCAAGCTTTTCACCTCCGATGGGGTTTGTCACCTGCTGGTTTCTCCAATCCAGTTCTTCTCTGGCAGCACCTCCAAATCCCTCCCAGGTCCAAACCCCACAACCCCTTTAGTATTTAACACTATGAAATTTTCATTTTTCAACCAAATCCCACTTTCCTAACAAATCCCGCACACCCGTTTTGTCACCCTCACTCCCACTGAAACACTCATCAGCAAAATCCCAGATGCAAATCCCATCTGCTTCCCAAATCCCACTCTGAAAATCAAAACTTCCCTAATGCCAAAGTCTGTAGAAAACCAGGATGAACCCAACTCGCAGAGCATCAAGATCTGCACTCCCATCTATTTCTGGCCGCATTTAGCGGCCCCCATCAACCCTTTCAACGATCTCTTCGTTCTTCCCATGAAGCGCTCGGTCCGCCCATTATTCAGCATTCTCCTTCTCATTGTGTTCGCCGCCACGCTGACCTGCCGGAACGCCGTCCACCATACCTTTGAGCTCGAGAAGAAGGTGCTAATCCAAGTGCCAAAGCCGGTGTTCAATGCCACTCTGCTCAGATTCGCCGCCGTTGATGCAGGCGATGCTGAAGCTAAGAAGGAGATAGAGCAGCTGTTGGAGGGTAACCTTCTCGGACGGTACCGGACTTTTGCTTCGTGGAGGCGATTTAATCACCAGGATATCAGAACAAGGACGTCCGTTGGATTGCCGGTAATGCTCCGCTCTCCTCAGTTCTATCGTTATTGGTTGGATTTTAGGAGGGTTTTGAGTGACTGGTCGAGAAACAAACGGTTTCATGCTGATGTTATGTTGGATTTAGTGAGACTTGTTAGGCAGCCCATTGACAGGCACAATGGCTTGGTGGTTTCAGAGCAACGGCGTTATTCGTCGTGTGCAGTTGTCGGAAACAGTGGGATTTTGTTGAACAGTAATAATGGAGCTCTCATTGATAGTCATGAGGTAGTCATTCGATTGAACAATGCGAGAATTGAGAGTTTTTCGGAGAAAGTTGGGTCGAAAACCAACATTTCGTTTGTAAATAGTAACATTTTGCATTTTTGTGCTAGGAGAGATGGTTGTTTTTGCCACCCTTATGGACTAAATGTGCCAATGATCATGTACATTTGCCAACCGCTGCATTTCTTCGATTACACGATATGCAATGCATTCCACAAAGCGCCTTTGCTCGTGACTGATCCGCGGTTTGATGTGTTGTGCGCGAGGATCGTGAAGTATTATTCGTTGAAACGGTTTGTGGAGGAGACGGGGAAGTCGTTTGAGGAATGGGGGGCGGTTCATGATGGTTCCATGTTTCATTACTCTTCCGGTATGCAGGCTATTATGCTCGCTTTGGGAATTTGTGACAAAGTTAGTGTTTTTGGATTTGGGAAGTCGGATTCAGCTAAGCATCATTACCATACGAACCAGAAGGCCGAGCTTCGGTTGCACGATTATCCAGCGGAATACGCTTTCTATCACGATTTAGTTGAGAGACCGCAGGTAATACCGTTCCTTTCGGAGAAATTCAAGATTCCTCCTGTGGTTGTATATCAGTGACATTATGGTAGTTGAATCAAATGGTTTTGTGGAATTGGGTGGTTTGAATTGTTGTATTGTTGTTGTAATAGTAGTCCAATTGTTGGAGATTTATGTTTTAACACTTTGACCCTCTATATCAAAGATAGTTTTGGGAATTGTCAACTGTAAAATTCGAATTCGAATCCGAATCCCGTTCTGTTTTTTGATTGAATTCGTGAGTTATATGCGTACATAGAAAATCATTGTATTCCGACATTAAAAGCACAAGCATGAATAGAAACCGGCCTCGACGTGTTGAAAACTAAGGTTGTTTTTCTGTTGAGTTGGTTCAGTTGGTTGCCCAATTCTTCCTTTACCATGCTGTCTTCAGCTGGTGTATTTCATTTTGTATTGTCAGTCCCGCGTACACGTTTGATAACCATTTCGCAGTTTTTGCAATTTTTCAATTTTGGTGCTTAAAATCTGGAGAAAATAAGTGGGGGAGAAAAAGGACGCCATCAACATTCAGTTTTGAAACTTAATTTGCTTTTGTTGAAAGCCCTTGAGCAACTAGGTCTTGTGTCTTGAGGTTGTTTTCAATCGCGGTGCTCATTTGAGGAACTTGTCATATATGACAATGCATTGTTCTGAAAATTCCTGCCTAGATGGCTAGCTACCGTCCGGATTAGTCTTTAGGCATTTAAAAATTAAGAAAATGCACCTAAATCCGCAACGTCCGCCTAGGTCGCGACTTTGACTTTCATATTGCATTTTAATTTTTCAAAAAAAATGTAAAAAGATTTGTTAAATACTTGGATAAAAACTCATTATATGCTTGTTCTTCATATATTCAATATATTCTAGAACTTTATAATTTATGTCATTTTATTTTGTAATGCATGTATAATATATTATTATGTGTTTCTTTTAAATGTTATCAAGTATTTATTTACAATATATAATATATTTACTTAAATCCGCTTTCTCCGTTTAAACCCCGTCTAGACATTAAACCCCAACCTGCCGCTCGACTAGCACCTAACCTTGTGACAATGATACGCCGATGATTGCCTGTAACGCCGATCAGCTCGGCTGAGCTGGGTCTGAAGTCGCTCATCTCAGACTACTACATAACACCTTTGATCAGACCGATTTTATGTACACATACGTGTACGGCTGCACACACAGATTTACATTGAGGTAAAGAGTAAAAAATAATTTAAATGTTTCGTAATAAAGTAGAAGTATGCCACCTTCGAGGCTTCAGATACATATATGCTTTCACAGTTCAAAGATGCCGAGAAACACCATTAGTACATTGACTGGAAAGATTTGTAATGACATGACGTTACATACAACAAGGTTCATCTGCAATTCTTTCCCATTCCATCCAAAAGACGGCATAAGAAAAGGTCAAAAAGGTCTATACAACGTTGTACTCTGTTTCCTCGGCTTTACTTCCAGCCGCCCTTCACTCCTCCGGCTCCTCGCTGAATCCTTCTCTTCATACTTCACTGCCACCAAGAACCTTACGCTTACCTGAAACAAAAGAAAACAGAGAAGCACGACTCGAAAACTTAACTGCGACAGCCCTCTGTCGAGTATTGATACCTGTTTCGGACCATAAACATCATACTTACTATCTCAAGGTACCAGGCGGCCACAAGGAACTTTAATGTCGTCTTGCCAGAGAAAGTGCTCCGATTCATCAGTTTTCTTCCTCCCCAAGCCTTTAACTCCTACTTTCTTCTCTTCTAAAGACTTGATATCCTTCGTCATTGAACTGCACTCCGTTTGAGTTAAAACTGAATGTAAACATCTCACAGAATTTGAATTTAAACCATATTCTCGGATTATACCTCGGGCGGGGTCTTAACCTCAAGTGATCTGGTCTCCCTGAGAAGCAACAGCTAAAACCAAGAATCCTTCTGGTCTGTCCACAGCAGTAAACCCGTACCTAGCAGCTTCTGGGGCAGCATCAGAGCACACGATAGCCCCTTCCAAACTGTAAGTCAAAATCCATACATTAGTATACAATTAGAGAACATCAAGCACATTAAATGCATGCATTAGTATACAATTAGAGAACATCAAGCACATTAAATCATGCTGACATAGGACTTGTAAGTTGTAACTACAATACCATATAGCCTGGAACAGGGAGAGAGCATATTGCAGGCAAGAAACCCTTATGCAAGTGCCTCAACACATTTGAGCTCAATGTTCTGCACACGAAAAACCAAAAGTAGGGTAAAATCCTCGTTTTTGTTCAAGCTTTGCAGAAGTACTACGAATTATTATTCTTTGTAACACGTGGGATGTTATCTTATTATTATCATGTAAAGTTCTTTTTAAGTCTTCACTAGGTTACCAGCTGCTCACCCTATCGAAGACTGTTACATTTCAAATTTGCCTTGTTTCTAGGTTTGCAAGTGCTTATTCATGTAAAGAAACTAATTGTTCGAAGGAAAGAAAAGGAAAGAAACAAGAATAGGCATCTTACCACACCATAAGAGGACTTTGTCCGGCAACTCCTTTATTTCGTCCAGAGATGGGCTAGCACTTGACTCGATGACAAATATGTTATCGACAGAGACCCCTTACTCCTGAAAAGAATTTGTGATCACTACCAGCGCAAGTTGTCAATTTGTATAGGTGTCTAGAAATCATACATTATAATGATTTCAAAACTGTTATAAACATGCGTCCTTACAACATCTCCAACTTTGACAGGTTCGCAGGTCTTCTCCATGTACTTCAAGATCATCTTGTAGTCATCAGATTCCTTATCCATCAGACAAGGGGTCATCAAGGGTAGAACCACCCATGTCTCCTATGAGACGTGAAGCTACGTTTATGTCTCAAACAGTTTCAAGTGCAGCTGCAGCCTGCAAGTTTGGCCCAAAATGATTTCTCGGCGAAGCGGACATTTCCAGTATCAAATAAGTGACATATGATTTGGTTCTGCTTACATTATCTGCAAGTTCCTGATGGTCCTTGAAGATAAAAGGCCTAGTAGAGTGCATGAGGGTGAACCATCTCTGGCTAAAATCTGACCAGACAGCCACAGCCTTCGGTCCTGCATCCTTCATTGATTTCAGTGTCTCCACGAAATTCTGGAGAACCTCCACACCTGAATGCACACCTTTTTCAGTACGTCAAAGGGGCGACAAGGGCACAAGGAGGATGTTCGAGGAAGTTCCTTACATCGTTTTAGATGGACGTCGGAAAGCATCCCCATTGGAAGTTCGGGTGGGTCATATCCCATCTCCATCAAAACATATCTACATTTGAAACAGCTGGTTTGAGGACTTCAGAGTAAAAAGACAATAGATAGTCAAATAACTGGAAACCGAACCATACTTGTAAATCTCTTGACTGCATAAAACCTTCATGAAATTTGCAACCATGGGCTCAAGTTTGCAATGTGTGGCAGCAACTCCCAATTGGCGAAGGCCAAGCCCTCCATGCCTCACATCAACTCCATCGTCCTGTTCAGAATAACAAAAATTTCATATGGCAGAATAACACTCCAAACAAAAGGAAATGAGTAGCGGTACCATGATTCAGTAGCGGAACCAAGACGCAAGCATACTCCCCAGCCTAAGGTACCTCGGAGATATCTCAGTATCCTCTTTATAGCAACAAAATGAGATTCCAGAGGAGAGTACATAAATTGACAGACTTGGTTGATTGAATATGCAATATCTGGACGGCTGAAAGTCAGATATTGTAATGTACCAACAATGCTTCTGTATAGAGTAAGATTGGAGAAGGTTGAGCTGCCATGATTCAATAGTTTTTTTATTGGGATGACAAGGAGTTATACATTTTTTGCAATGAAACATAGCTGTCTTAGTTAGAAGATCTTGAACATACTTGGTTTGGTGAACAAACATGCCTCGAGATTGATAGTCAATTTGCAACCCCAAAAAATAGTGAAGAAGCCCTAAATCTTTCATGTCAAACTCCCTTGTCAATTGAGACACCACAGTTTGTATACATTCATCATTATCACCAGTTAGAATAATATCGTCCACATAAAGCAGCAACACAATAATAGACTTGCCATCATGTTTAACAAATAAGGAAGGGTCAACAAAGGATGATTTAAAACCTAATGACAGTAGAAAGGAGGTAAACCTATCATTCCAAGCTTGAGGAGCTTGTTTGAGGCCATAGAGAGATCGTTCCAATTTGCATACATACTCAGGATGGTCTTTGTCAATGAAAACCTGTGGTTGTGACATATAAACCTCTTCATCAAGGAAGCCATGTAAGAATGCGTTCTTGACATCAAGTTGTTTGAGTTTCCACCTTTTGGTTGCAGCAAGAGACAATATTACCCTAACTGTGGTTGGCTTGACTACCGGACTGAAGGTTTCATGATAGTCTAAACCAGCCTCTTGAGAGTAACCTTTGGGTACTAATCTAGCCTTATGCCTTGCAATGGTACCATTGGGATATCTTTTGATCTTGTAAATCCACTTGCATCCTACCAAGTTCTTATTGGGAGGCAAGGGAACCAAGGACCATGTATGTTGTTGAAGAAGAGCATTTATTTCCTCACTCATAACCTTTTACCATTAAACTGACTTTGATGCTGCAGTGAACGAAGTTGGTTCAATATCTGGATCTAAATGTAACATAGTATGAAAAGCTTGTTTCTTTTTGACAATTCCAGACTTGGATCTTGTCTGCATGGGATGATTGTTGGTTAAAGGAAGATTCACAAACTATAAATCTGGAGCCTAAGAGACTGTTGTATCTGGATGTAACTCATTTGTGCTTGCATATAATTTAGAAGACCTTGAAGAAGCTGAAGTGGAGCTTGATGTTACATTAGATGAGTCAGAGACAAGATCACTAGTGTTGAGAGTAAAGGACTGAGTAATAGGTTGTGCAGCATCCAATGATGGAACAAAGACATGTGGGAAATGAATGGGAATAATTTGAGTATTGATGCGAAAATTACTTAACACACAAATTAAACCCTCTTGTTGACAATTGTAGTAGATATGTAAGTAGGGATCGTTCTTAAACCGGGGATTAGGAGGGATTGCTAAACACTCTAAACTGACTCAAAATCGTAAAAACAAAGTTTAAACACTAAACTAGACTCAAAGAATGCAAAACTAAACTATAAAACACCAAAACAAACCAAAAGACTCAAAACAGCAAACAAACACTCAAAACTGCCTTAAAAACACTTTCTGGGCAGTTTTGAACACTATACTCAAATCTGGACGAAATTAAGTTATCACTTGACTCAAAACACTTAAAAACATCAACTAAATTGATTTCTAACTAATCTAACACTTTAAATTAATGGGGGAATTGGTTTTGACGAAAATTAAGTAAATTAAGACAAGGACAAAGAAAACAGATTCTTTAGACTAAATTAGGTGAATTGATGAATGATGGGCTAACTAGAGGGTTCTTCTCCACACATGACACACTTGCATTCAAATTGATTTCCAATTGCTTCTTTCAATAAATCATGAAACTCAATACCCCAAGTTAACCGTGAACGGCACTTTTTTAACTTTCAAGTTTTCCTTAAGTTATTGAATTGGATGGGAATGCGCATACAACAACTCAAAACATTCTCTAAAAGTCCCTTACGTGAAAAGCACAATAAAGGTACAATCAAAGATCATTAAGTTTCATGAAAACTATAGGTATTGACGAGGCAATTGTTACTATGAAAAGCATGAAACTTTTACCAAGAATTCACTTAACGCGATCGTCGATAAACGACCTCCACTACTAGCAAATATAAGGTTATAACTATTAGGTGAAATTCCCTTATATTTTAGCTTCAAATCCCTGCATGAAAAACTAAGTGGCCACCTTAATCAACACACAAGAATGAGTTATCAATCAAACAGTTAAGCAAATTGAATTCACAACTTATGAAATAACAATTGGATGTAATCAATTCATCTTGCAAGCATAATCATGGTATTGAATAGCCCCCTAGCCAAAAGGCTTAGTTCCTCATGTTCACAAAACAAAGGAAAACAGATTTATACATTGTAAATATAAGAAAGAGAACACCTAAATACTCCAACGATCCAATGTTGAATAGCTAGAATCTTCAAGCAATCTTCTTCCTCTCCTTTGCTACGGCACAAGAGGTTCTGGTGAGTTTAGGGGGTTATGGATGATGTAGAATGATGGATTTAGGTTTGGGATGGATGTAGGGGACGGCAAGGGTTGGTTTTGGGCAGAAATTATGGAGAATGGTGAAGTATGGATGTGTTAGAGGGATGGGATGATTTTCTGGCGTGAATGGTGAATGAATCCCCCCTTGTGGCTGCAACAAGGATGTTTATTAATAGGATTTCAGGAGTTAAAACCCTAGGTTATTTAGGTAAATAGAAATTAAGTCAAAAGCTTCTAGAAATAGGAAATCAAATCAGAAATTTAAAGGAAACTAATTAAAAGTTGCGGCAATGGCATAAAACACAAAAGGAATGTGTTTTAATGCAAGGAAATAGGAAAGAACCATCTCCCTTGCACGGCAAGGAAGAGGAAAGGTCAAGGGAGGTGCAGATGTGATATAGGAAAGGTTTAAATGTCCTAAAACTAAAGGAAACAAGGTTCCCTTGCATGGCAAGGGATGATGAGAAAGGGGAAGTTGACATGGTGCACGGCAAGGGAAGGAAAAATGCAAGAGACCTTTGTTTTGTGCCCTAGAATGCATATGAAGTCTTCAAAGTGTTTGGGACATAAGGACAATTAGAATTTAGGAAATGTCAAACCAAGATAGGAAACCCTGGGCTTAACTTTCCTACTTCAAGTAGGAATCCTTGTGTGATTAGGAATCCTCGTCCAACTAGGAATCCTCATGTGAGTGGGAAACCTCCTTCAATTTGGAAACCTTCTCGTGATAGGAATCCTTGTCGACTTCAAGTCTTCAATTATGTCCAATCCTTGTGCTCCAAGCATGTGATGATCATTCCAAGCCCAATTTTGCTCCAAAAGGCACCAAAATGCATCTTTTCACCAACTCCATCATATGAACCTGAAAACACACAAAAGAAGCATAAAGGACTAAAATAACTAAGGAAACACAACGTAAATGCACGAGCACAAGCCAATTAACGCATAAATATGCTCCTATCAAGTATGGTGAAAAGTATTGTTTTGAACCATAGAAGGAGAAGACAACTTCAAGGATTTGGTACCAGAGGACTTAGACAAATGAGTTGTGGTATGTAACTGTTGACCCTAAAAATTACAAAGCCTACGCGGCGCGCAGGTCGAATAACTAATAAGCTAACTAAGTCATTCATTTGAATGCTGGGCGTGTTAACTCGTCGACCGAGGAGTAAAATTCGTTGATGTCACGTTGAGCGCATTGTTGACTCCTTTATCTTGCGACTACGACCGAGGAAGGAACACTCTCGGTCTTTGGGTTCTAGAGCCTGAAGACAAGGCTGCTAGTTCTGCGAAGTTCAATATCAAATTCGGCTCTTAGGGTGCCGAATGTAGTAACTTGATAACACCTCACTTTGCCCAGAAGGCTAATGAGATGACCTCTGCCACTAAGGATTCAAAAATCCTTCTCGACTGAGACTTGGATAGATAACCAGTCGACCTCGACGCAGTGCTGTTTATCCAAATTGAAGGTGCTTCGGGAACGGCTGATTCTACGGCAAAAGTGCTGTTTATCCAAACTGAAGATGTTCGCCGGTTGCATTCACAGTGCTGTTTATCCAAACTGAAGGTGTGTCGGCTGGGGAAAAGAAAATAAAAATCTTAAGATGTTGAGAGGTTTTGTGCAGGGCAATTGTGTGTTGAATTGAAGATCCTTAATTGTTGCATGACTTTTTGTATTTATAGCACCAGCTCATTGAGATCGAATTAAACCTCTATCTGGATTGGGAGTCCTTGCCCCATTCTAGCTTTGCTTCAAACAACCCTACTCCCATTAGGACTTTGAACTTACCCCCCTTCGGGGCTTTATTCATTGCTGGTCAAGAATCCTAATTATACCAGGACTTCCTCAACCCTCTTTGTTTATCTGGACTACTCCTTCTTGCGATAGGACTCGACCATCCCTACTAAATGGCCCGGGATCATCAGGCGGCCCATAGTATCTTGACCTAGCTTTGGGCCAAGCACAAACCTACACTCGGCCCAACAATATTATTTTGGGCCCAAACATTGCCCCCTCGCTTCTGAGGTCATTGACTGCCAATCTTTGGTCGGATTTCGACCTTGAAGAAGCGGAAACATCTTTTGCTTTTTGGACTTAACTGTTCTTGATAACCATTACCATGCACATTTATGGGATATGATTGCATTATCCTCGTTACTTCCGACGTACAGCCACGTGTCGAATCTCTGCCAATCCTAACAACTTTCAATTATGGCCCTCGAAAACGTGCGCCCGTCGAAGCGTCTCTTCCTTATTAATGCATTAAAACCGCCGCCGCACGCAATCGTGCGTCCCAGATCCTTGAAAACCTCGATCCTATCCTTGAAGGTTCCCAAAATATCCAAAATGATTGGCCATTTTCGGGTTAATTTTCCCCCAAATTCAAACTAATGCTTTCGAATACCAAACGCTTGATCTTCCTTCTGAAACACCTATAAATACCTGAACTCCCTTTATTTGTACTCACGTTTCTAGAAACCTTCACAAACTCTCTCAACCATTTTGCTTTCAAAGTCCCAGAAAACAAATTCCTGCTCCCGAAATCCTCTCCAAGCATTTTCCAAATTTCAAGATGAGTCTAAATACCTTTATTTCCAAGCTTAGCGACGAATGCAGCAAATGCAAGAGCTTCATTGATCGGAACGACATCAAGACTCTGCGTTTCGAAGGTGACCTGAGCACTACCCACCAATTCCTAGGGCCGCTCTTCAAGTATGTGGTTCTTTCATCAATCACTACTCTCTTCAAGGCTCATTGCCTGACACCCTTGATGCAAGGGTTTGACTGGTCCAAATGGGACCTATTGAGGCCCCAAGGTGCCTGGCCCACGACCAACGCCAACTGGGTGGCTTGGGTCGTCCGATGGAAAACTTCTTTGGCGAGAGTGGAAGACCCTTGGTATCTATGACGCCCTCAAGCTCTCGACCATGAAGCTAACCATGGATAAGGAGCTCCTCATGGCAGGGTTGAGTTTCTGGTGCTCGGCCACCAACATCATGGTCCTTCCTTTTGGCCTTCTCGGCCCCACTATGCTTGACGTCTCGGCTATTCTCGGGACTCCTCCATCTGGGATCCTGATGCGAGATTTACTTGACACTCAAATTAAACCCTCGTTTGACAATTGTAGTAGAATGGATAAGTGAGGGATCGTTCTAGACCGGGGATTAGGAGGGCTTGCTAAAACCTTCTAAATTGACTTAAAAACATAAAAACTAAATTAAAATACTCTTAACAAGACTACTATGACTCAGAAAGGCTTTGAAAAACTCAAATTATCTAAAACAATCAAATTGACTCAAATAGAAGCTAGAACTTGATTTAGACGAATTTGCAATTGTTTATGACTCCAAAAGCCTAAAGATACAAAAATAAAACAAATACGAATGATTAAGACTTAACAAAATAGGGGGGGAATTGTGGTTGGACGATATTAAATTAAAAAGACAGAATATAATTAAAGGCAAAATGTAAATATGAATGTGATAAAAATATGGATGATGGAATAGCCAAGGGGTTATTCTCCACACATGTTACACTTGCAAAACAAAATTGATTCTCAGTTGGTCTTTCGATAAGTTATGAAACTCAATGCTCCAAGTTAATTAGGTCCGCTTACATTAACTGTCAGATTTCCCTAGATTCGTTGGATTGAATGGAATACGCATTACAACCAATTTATTCTTAATCAAAGTCCCTAACTATGGAATACGCATGATAGAGACATTCAACAAAGATCATTAAGTTCAACGGAAATCATAAACATTGACGAGGCATTCGTTACTATGGAATACGCATGAAACTTATGCCAAGAATTCGTTTAACGCGATTGTTTATAAGCAACCTCCACTACTTGTGAATATAAGTTCGTAACTATTAGGTGAAACTCACTTATATTCTAGCGTCATATTCATTCAAACGGTTAAACAAATTGAATCCACAACTTATAAAATTCCAACCAAAAGTAATCAATTCATATTGCAAGCATAAACATGTATTTTGAATCACCCCCTAGCTAAAGGGGGTTTAGTTCCTCATAACTTTGAAATCAAAGAAACACCTAAACATTCCAACAACTCAAACGTGAATTGTACGAACGTTTAGGCACTCTTCTCTTCCATTCTCATACGTACAAAACAAAGAGAATTAAATTTAAACTTTGAAATCAAAGAAACACCTAAACATTCCAACAACTCAAACTTGAATTGTATGAACGTTTAGGCACTCTTTTCTTCCTCGTTGTTGTAGCACAAGGTCTAAGGTGAGCTTTGGGGATTATGTGAAGTGTTTTGGAGGGATGGGAAGTGGTTGGATAGTGGCTGCAATGAAGGAGAAAAACTGCACAGAAAATGGAAGGGGAATTGCGGCAATGGATGTGTATTTGTGTTGTGTGAAGTGTTGTGAATGGAAATATGAGATATGAATTGAATGGGGAGTGAATGAATGAATGCTAGGGTATTTATAGGGGTAGTGGAGGGAACATATGGCTGTTTGTTTAAGCATTTGTGTGGAGGAATGATGGAAAAACAGCTAGGACACATGTGAAAACTGGAATTGCACAAGGGGAGCAAAGGGAACCCACGGCAATTAGAGTTTGTTTGATGATGATGCATGTGATAGGTGGGAACAAAGGGTGAAACATGGCACAAGGGGGCTTGAATGAATGATTGAATGTGCATGTGGATTTAAAGAATGAGTGGTGGTGTAATGATGAAGTGAATGCATGTGGAATTAAAAGGAGGAAAGCTGAAATTGTGAAGGGAAGGCACGGCAATGTATTTTGTAAAAGGGAAGATGGTGTGTGAATGCATGTGATTGTAATGTTTGTTGGTTAAAGATGCATGTGGATGTATTATACAATGGGAAAGTATGTGATTGAATTAAAGGATGCAAAGTGAATGAATCATGAATCATTGTGGATGAAAGGTGGAAGTGCATGTGTTGATGACTAGGTTAGTGAGTGGAAATCTGAAAATGGCATATAGGAATGGGAGCTCACGGTTTGAATGTGTGAAGTGTGTGTGAATGCATGTGAAGATGCAATAAATAATGCATGTAGGGTTAGGAAATAATGAAGAAATGCATGTGAGATGTTTGGAAAGGAATAAAGAATGAATGGTGGAAATGTGAGTGAATGATGTGCATGTGTGAGAATGCATGTGGAATTAAGAGGAGTATGGAAGTGAAATAAATGAATGATATGTTAAGTGATAAGTGAATGATATGTGGTGAGTGATAAGTGAATGGTTTGATAAGTGATAAATGAACTAGTTTAAAGGGCTAGGGTTTAAGTACATAGAATGGGCCTAAAATAGGTTGGTTTGTATGGCATAATGTGTTATGTGATTGGGTTAGGGCCATTGTTTTGTGTCTTCAAGTGCATACAAGGCCTTCAAATTCGTCCATCCTCTTGGCTCCATGGATAAGCTATCCAATCCATGCCCAAAAATGCTCCAAATGGCCTCAAAATGCACTTACTTGCTCCCTAGGCCCTTAGAACCTGAAAACACACAAAAGAAGCATAAAGGACTAAAATAACGAGAGAAACATAACGTAAATACACGAGAACAAGCCATTTAAGTCGCATGAATATGCTCCTATCAGATCCCGATAGATGCGGCTCTTTTTGGGAACCAGTCGAATCTCGATCTTAAGGCGCTCTTCGAAGATCGAGCTGTCGAGACACTGAAACGAGATGACCGAGAGCCCTCGACAGAAGAAGTTCAGAAGTTACACAAGAACTTCTTTAACTACAACACCCTCATCCTTCACTTCGCTGGCCGAGGTGAGGAGAGTCTTAGGAAGGGAAAACATGAAGCCTTCCTATTCTACTGGTACAACAAATTCATTTGTTGTACCAGGTCGAACAAATGCTTAGTCAAGAACATGCCAGTGGCCGAAGCCCTGGCTAGTGGTCACACCCTGGCGCTTAACTCGGTCGTTCTCGCCAACCTTTTCCGCTGCTTGGGCGAAGTGACCATTGGAAAAATCGACGCAAACCAGAATGGTCCTCTCTGGGTCTTCCAACTCTGGCTACAAGTTTATTTTACCACCCTTCGACAGGATGTCGCTGCCTTCCAACCCACTATTTCGCTCGGCCTTCAACTAGCATCTCGGCCGCCACTTCCTCACCAGGCAGAAAAAGTCTTCAAATACCTCTTTGGCCTAGAAGTTCTCTCCGACGACGAATTCCTGGTATGTCATCGTCGAATTCAGGCTTCCATCATCATCCTAGGATGATAGTGAAGATGCTACACTTCACCAGCATTGGGGGTCGATCGTGTTGGCATGTGACCTTCCCCTTGGCTGGGATCCTCGCCGAGCCAGCTGGGAAGTCTACCACCCTCATTTCACGACCAACCAACTCGGATATCTTTAAGGTTGTCCGATCCCCCTACTCACTTCCCGTTCCCTCCTCAACCGAGTGCGCCTTTTTGGCTCATCAGAGAGGGAGTGCAGAGATTCCAAGAAGGAGTTTCAGGATCGGTGAAAAACATTCCGCCTCCGACCAGCTCTCCCTGAATCTCTTGGCACAGACACCTTTGGTGACTGGTGGGAAGAATACACCGGAGCTTTCTTTGGGGCTGCGGTAGAAAACATCATCGACATACTTTTCGATGATCGGCCGAAGAGAATCTCTGCCTCTCAATCCAAAGAGCCGGCACGAGGTAGACAACTACCATTTTCTCCTATTTTTTTCCTCAATTTATCACTACCCCTTTTCTAATGTGATCCTGTGTTCATAGATTGCAGGTCGTTGAAGAGGGTGGATGTGGTCGCTGTGGCGGCAGCCAAGAAAAAATCGATCCCTTCCTTGAAGGTTAAAACCACCGAGCGAGCTTCGCCAATAAAACAACCTCATTAGGGCGCCGAGATGGTAGATGACATTCCCCGCCCTTTAAAACGCGTCAAGACAGTGGTGAAGAAGGGGAAGTGAGAGATTCATGTTATCTCCAGCTAGACCACGGAGTCGACCGCTCCTGTCGTCTCTCCTGTCGTCCCTATTGTCCAGGCCCTGGTGGGCCAACTACCCCCGGCCGTACCAACGACCGGGTTTACGGTCGAAACGGCTGCTGCTCCAGCTGTGGTTTCGGAGCCGGTCTCTGCGCCTGTCTTGGAGGAAACGACCGCACTTGCCGAGGCATCCCCTATCCAGCGACCAATAATTATTCTGGAAGATGTATGATTCCATTGCTCATGATCCTTGTTTTATCTGATTTTTGAATCGTAACAGCTTTTATTTCAGGATGATGAGGACGACAAAAGCGACGAAATTCCGCTGGAACGTTGCCCCCGACCAACCAACCTTTCTCCTGTCCATCCTCCTCCTGTGGTCGGGGTAGCTGTCCATCCGGATCTTCCTATGGCCGACCGTGGGAAGAGGCCTTTGGTCGAGCCTGAGGCGACGGTTGAAACGCCGCTTCATCCACAAGATGAAGACCTTAACATTCCTCCGCAAGAAGTGACCTCGACCTTTGTAAGGCTCGCTCTTCTTCCTTTATCAATTTTATTATGATGCATCTGAACCCAGGACAATATTAAATGTCAGGTGCCCGAACGTTCATTTCATCGACAATTTTATGCGCTGAGAGGTATTGTCTACATTTCCTGGCCACCTCAGTGACCATCAAATGTAGATAACTTTCATCGGCCGCGTGAATTGAGAACCGGTCTTAGGCACTGGCTCGGCCATTAAGTTTTCTAGGTTTGAGCAATGAACCAGAGGGCATGGCCAAGGTCTCCTCCCGGTAGGTCTAGAAACACATTCCCTTTGTTATGCATTCCATCTACTTTTCCTTTTTCCTTACGGATTTTCCTTTATGTGCAGCCTTTGTGGGAAGTTAAGCTCGATGCTCTTTTTAAGAGCACGACTGATGGAGTCGGCTCCTCTGCTGCCCCTGTTGAACCAGTGCAGGCCGTGCCTGAGGCCCAAGTTTTTGTTAAGCTACATGAGCTTCTGTCCCTCTCCGCCTCCCAAGTCATCCAATGCAAGGGTCTTGACTCCGTTGGGGAGTTCTTGAACGACCTTGCCAATGGCTGTTTTCTGAGCATGGAGAATATTGCTTATCTCACTGACTTTCTGGAGCGGACTCGGCAACACTTCACTATTTTTGAACAAGCTTTGCAGGCCGAGGACGACTTGAAGGTGGCCAAGATTACGCATGAGACTGGCCGGGCAGAGGTGGAGTCGATAAAAGCAAAGAATGCGCAGCTGACCGAGTTTGATCGTCGGATCTCCGAGCTTCAGCATCAGATTGCTGAGCTTCAATAGCAAAGGTCCGCTGCTGCTTCAGAGCTTGAGAGGGACTTCGAGGCAAATAGAGCTCGGCTTACGGCTTTCGCTGCCGGTGTAAAACACATCCAGCAATTGTAGCTTAATAAGAAGACGAGGCAGGCTGAGATAATTTTGAGCGAAGTGAGGTGGCTGGAGTTGAAAGCTGCCCCGAGGCTTTCCTCCCTTCGACCCCTTAGAATTTTTAGAAGCCTTTTGAATGTATCTGTTCACCCCCTTTCATGAGTTTAATACAATGGTACTTTTTAAAAAATTTTCCATTAATCGGCAATTTATGAATTAAACTGGTCCGATCTTTGAGATGATACACCCCCTTGCCGAGAACTTTGTGAACAATGAATGGTCTTTCCCAATTCGACGACCATTTGCCAAACCTGGGGTCATTAATCCCAATAGGCAACACCGTTTGCCAAACTAATTCTCCTTCGCTGAACGTTTTTTGTCTGACGCGTTGGTTATAAGCTTGCTCGATAATTTTCTTCTGTGCTATTAATAAATTACCCATGTCGATCCGATTTTCTTCCAAGTCTTCTAATTCTTGTCGCATAGCTTGACTATACTCGGCACTAAACAAACTACTCTGCTCGATCACTCTTAATGAGTTTATATTTAGCTCGACTGATAACATAGCATCATATCCATAAGTTAACGCGTAAGGAGTCGTTCCGGTGGCCGACCGAGGTGAAGTTCGGTATGCTCATAATGCTTCGTTTAACTTTAGATGCCACATCCCATGCCTCTCTCTTACCATTTTTTTGAGAATACCGATCAACACTTTATTGTTTGCTTCGGCCTGCTAGTTTGCCTGTGGGTAATACGGCGTAGACTGTTCAAGTCGGATATTCAGACTTGCCGTGTATTCCCTAAACCTGTCGGCTGTGAAGATTGTGCCATTGTTGATTATGATCGTTTCTGGCACGTCGAATCTGGTCACAATATTTTCCTCTACGAAATTGCAGACTTTTTTGGCTGTTAATTCGGCATATGATTTTGCCTCGACCCACTTAGTGAAGTAATTGGTTGCTACTATTATCCATGCGTGTTTTGCCGCCCCCGACGATTGTGTGATTTTGCCGATTACGTCCATTACCCATCCCCTGAACGGCCATGGTTCAGTAACTGAGTGGAGTAATTCAGCCAGGGCTCTCTGTACTGGTCCATGAATCTGACACGGTATGCATCCCCGTGCATATTCGATGCAATCTTTTAATATACTTGGCCAGAAGTAACCGTGTTGTCGAAGCAACCAGCGCATTTTGCGTCCTGATTGGTGAGCTTCGCAAATTCCTTTATGTACCTCAACCATTGCTTGGGCAGCCTCCTGTGGGCTGATGCACAATAATAGTAATCCATCCTTACCCTTTCGGTATAATTCATTTTGGTATGACACGTAATTCGTGGTGTGGACCCTTGTTCTCCAGTCGTGTTTCCCATCGGGGTTATCGAGGTATCGTAAAATCGTCTTTCTCCAATCACCTGGTAGTGTCTCGACGGCACATACTTCTACGGGGTCTCCCCGTTCGAGTAACGATGGTAACGACATTACCCTTGTGCGTATCACGTGATTGCGCTGGAGAATTTGTTGATTGACCAAGGTTGGGTACGATCGCAGGATTGTGGGTGTTACCCGGCTTAGCTTGCCCCCTGTGAGTTGTGTTCTGAAGGCGAGTTGGGCGAGTTCGTCAGCGTCCGTGTTTCGAATACGCGAAATATGCTCAAATGTGATCAGTTCAAACGACTCGGCCAAATAGGTGTCGACCATGTGATAGGGTGCCAAAGTACAACTCATGCAATGGAACACACCGTTGAGTTGGTAAATTACTAGTTCAAAATCACCGAGGACGAGAACGCGGGATGCTCGTAAATCGTGTAAGACGTGAAGGCCGATAATAAGAGCTTTATACTCAGCTTGATTATTTGTACAGCTGAAATCCAACTTGAGAGAGAAATACCAGCGGTAGTGGTCGGGTGATTGAATGGCAATACTAACACCAGCCGAGGTCGAAGTACTGGAACCATCGAAATGCATAGTCTAGTGGTTGTCGCGTGTTGTAATTAAGCTGATTTCGATGTCGCTGCCCCCAAAACCATAAGAAGAAGGGTGTTGGGCCAAAAAATGGACGAGAGCTTGGCCTTTGATGGCCTTTTGGGGTACGTATTGTAGACTGAACTCGGATAAAGCTAGTGTCTATTTCCCAATTCAGCCTTTGACGATAGGCCGAGTGAGCATGTAACGAATCACATTGGTTTGGGCAATGACCTACGTAACAGATGGAAGCATGTAGTGCTGAAGTTTGGAGGTGGCGAAAAACAAAGCTAAGCAAAGTTTTTCGACGGGTGAATAGTTGAGCTCCGGCGAATTCAGATTATGGCTGAAATAAAAGATAGCTTGTTCAGGGCCAACATCGTTATCTTGCGTGAGGAGACAACCAATGGACTCAGCGGCTGCCGAACTGTACAGTTTGAGAGGTTTTCCGTGACAAGGTGAAACTAGTACGAGTGGTATGGAAAGGGACACTTTGATTTGCGTAAATGCCGTTTGATGCTCTTTGCGCCATTCAAACTTGTCGGAATCCTTAAGTTTGAGGAGCGTAGAGAATGTTTTCATTTTGCCTGCCGAATTAGCGATGAAGCGGTGGAGAAAATAGACCTTCTCGAGCAATGACTAGAGCTGCTTCTTGGTTGTCGGGGGTGGAGCGCTAATGATTGCGCGAGCTTTATTTTCGTCGACTTCAATGCCGCGATGGGGCACCAAAAACCCTAAAAAATTACCTGCCGATACACCAAAGGCGCACTTGGCCGAGTTCATTTTTAGATTATGCTTGCACATGCGGAGGAATGCTTGTTGAAGATTTTCCAGGTGCGTTCGGCGGCTTTTCGATTTCACCACCACATCATCGATATAAACTTCGATCGTACCGATCAAAAATTCGAAAGATAGAACGGGGCCGTTATCTGCTTTGGCCAAAAATTCGATTAAGTTTATGCCGGAATGTGGCTGCTTGGCAATGGTGTACCAATGGGCTAGCAGACATTCCATTGTTGATGAAATCGCGGCCTGACGCCTTTCTTGTTTGGTGGCGTCAATCATCGGCATCGGTAATTAAATCTGCCAAGCCGAGTCTCGTCGAATCCTGTTGGGCAGTCTTGGTGCCTACCTCGATAGCTTTCTGTACTGAAATTCTGGTCAGCCGTCCATCTTCTTTAAAACCCTGGAGGGTGATATAGCCGACGTGATCGTCGTAATAGCAAGCCTAAATCATGTTGGCCTCAAATGGCTGATTATCGGTTGGGTGCACTACGACCGATTTACCGTCCCAAAAGATGAGAACTTGGTATAGTGATGAAGAAATGCAACTGGTTTGGTGGATCTAATCACGACCGAGCAATGCATTATAGTCAGTCTTGGAGTCAATTATAAAGAATGTCGTCATGTGGTGACGATCGACAACGCTGACTTCCAACAGGAGCACTCCTTTTGGTCTGAGACTTGCCGCCGATGAAGCTGCTCATTGTTATCCATGACGGGATAAGCTTGTCATCAGAATGGCATAATGCCTTCATGACGGACATCGGCATGATGTTGACTGTGGCTCCACAGTCGACAAACACCTTAGAAATAGGAAATCTTTCAATATGAGCCGTGACATATAACGGCTTTAGATGTTGGAGATTAACCGAGGGGGAACGGGGAAATAGTTCAGCCAAGGCTGCCTTAAGGTTGTTGCCTTTTCGGACTTCCCCATCGTTGTCGTTATCGACGAAATCCACTTATGTTGCTTCTTCGGCAACTACGTCCCCATCTAAGAAATTTGACTGATGGGTGCTTGGTTGGAACTCTGCCGGTAGGACATGGACCATACTGATTTCCATATGTTCGAGGACCAAGGGACCCATCGGGTCGTGGTCGTCGTCTTCCAGAGAAGTAATCATAGTATCAGTCGTTGGAGTGTCTTCAATCGGACTTTTTAGTGCCTCGACACGAACCGACTCTTGAGGCATTTTGACCGAATCTATCTTATTCTGGTTACCTTCCTCGAACGCGTTTACTGCCGAAGACTTATTTCGTTCTTGTAGTACTTTATGAGCTTGTTCTTTGTAGGCGATGCGGGCGTTCCTTGTGTCTAGATACGCGTCTAAACGCGCCACCCGGGTTTCCTCATCGGCCGTAAGGACGAAAAGAGATACAGCCGACAAAACTTCAAAATGATATCGCAAATGCTGAAGGTCTTCGAGTGAAAAAGGTAATTCGGCGGTGTCGATATCTGTGTAGGGATCGACGTCAAAGTCGAGGTCCCAAGCCTCCCGTATATGCTGGAACCTAGTTTTCATTCCTGGGTCGGAAGTTTTTTGGATAATTTGTTCGGCATCAGGGCAAGTTAGTGCTAGGTCGAGAGTTTCCTGACACGCTTTGGGTAGTCCGTACAAGTCATTGGCGGAATATTTCTTGTGAAACTCCCGCATGTACTCCAAGGATTCACCGAGGAATGGAGGGTGCAGATTGCGCCGTACCTTGACTAACGGTTCTAGCGGTGGTAACGGAGAACGTTTCCTTTTGGCCTCTTGTCTAAAATGATCGAGACGAGCTCTCGTCTCCCCAGGCCGAAGAAGGAGCTTGATGTGTTTCTTAGACTCTTCAATGGTGGTCTCAAAGTCACGAGCAACTCCTTTTTCCCTTCGAGTAATTCGGTCATGATAATCGGGGTCGGCCGATTGTCAACGCTTTCTACGGCCTCTTTTGGCTGCCACCGGTAGTAGAGTTGGCCTGTGCTTCTTGTCGTTGAGCCATGCAATCTATCAGCTGGCGACGACGTGTTTGAGATTTAGACAACGTTGTATATAGGCTGGTTGGAGAATTGTAACTGTACCAACGTTGGTCTCGTGGCTTGGGCGGTTTGAAAGTTTTTCAATCGACTGACGAGCCTGAACTATTGGCATTGCGCGAGTAATAATCCTCATTATAGAATGGTGCGTCAAAGTCGAGACGCCGCCTGACCGGGGCCTGGTCCTGGTCTTTTGTTTGTACCTGTGGGCCAAGTCTCTCAAACACTTGGCATCGTGGACCATTACTTGGTTCCTTTGGCGATTTTGTAAAGGTCATGGATGGTGGGCCTAAAGTTGGAGCCGAAGATGTCCTCTTTTTAGGTTCAACTGGTGTTTTACAATGGTTGCATAAAACCATTGATTCATGAGTTTCTTCGGAACTCGAACGTGTTATAGGTTCATCGATGGCCAGCCCAAAGGGCTCCGTAGGTGGTGCATTTGAAAAGAAATCAATCTTCAGTCTTGGTTGACCATTCTGCTTACGAACATGCTGCACCGGGACGTATTCGGCCTTCCTTTTTCCTCTGTTTTGAGGGAGATGAGCATCCACCATACCAATTGTTGTTGAGGGGAAGGGATTGATGTTGACCGCCATCTGTTTCTTCGGGAATTTTAGTTTTCCTTTCTCGATCCAATTTTGAATCGTGTCTCGGAATACAACGCAATTATTAGTGGCATGCTTGTTGGAATTATGATACTTGCAATATGTTTTGCCTTTCAATTATTTAGCCTTAGGGATGTTGTGTCCTGGCCGAAGTTTGATGATTTTTGCTACCAACAATTGGTCGAAAATTGCATCAGCCTTGGTGATATCGAAAGTGTAAACTTTTGTTGTTTTACTCATCTCTTCGGCGGCCGAGCAGGTCTTGGTGTCTTTGGGACTAACTTGAGCTAATGCCTTGCAGACGTAAGGTTTATCTATCACTATCTCGGCCGCGTCCACACTAGCATACTAGGTGTCCTCGTTTTCAGCCACTGTATAGCTAACCGTGGGATTCTTATATAATGTTCCCTGGGATGGTGACTTCGATATCTTCTCTTCTCGGAGCAAATAATCATGCTGCTCAACATGTTGAGCAAGTTCATACATATCTCGAATATTTGCCCCCAGAAACTTCTTTTTGTATTCCATGTCCAAGCTGTTTAGGGTAATTATGATGAATTCAACTTCAGGGAGAGGTACTCGGCACCAATTCCTGGCCGACTTGAACCTTGTTAAGTATTCCATTGGGGATTCGTTGGATGCTTGAGCCATCTTAGCCAACGATGAGACGGACATTTCTATCCCTGGTCGATAGAATTGTTCATGGAATTTCTCGACCAATTTCTCCCAACTCTCTACGGAGTTTGGTGGGAGGTTAATGTACCAAGCGAAAGCTGACCCTGTCAGTGAAAAGTTGAACAACCGTAGTTTATGGAAGTCACTATTGACGTCTCCACATTGCGCCGTGAACCAAGCCATATGTTCTAACAAGGATAAGGACGATTCTCCGACGAATAGATTGAAATCGGGGATCTTGAAGCCTCACGGGTATTTGAACCTTTCTACATAAGCCGGGTATGGATGGATGAATTTTGGGAACTTCGACCCCTTTTTTAGGGCCGAGTTGATCATTCTTTGGACCTCGGTCACATTAACGAATGCTGCTTCTCCTCCCTGGCTTGGTCCATCAAATCTATTGCCTGATCCGCCTCTTTTCTTGAAGTCAATGTTGACCCTAAAAATTACAAAGCCTACACGGCGCGCAGGCTGAATAACTAATAAGCTAACTAAGTCCTTCGGTTGAATGCGGGGCGTGTCAACTCGTCAGCCGAGCTTGGCCGAGGAGTAAAATTTGTTGATGTCACGTTGAGCGCGTTGTTAACTCCTTTATCTTGCAACTGCGACTGAGGAAGGAACACTCTCAGTCTTTGGGTTTTAGAGCCTGAAAACAAGGCTGCTAGTTTTGCGAAGTTCAATATCAAATTCGGCTCTTAGGGTGCCGAATATGGTAACTTGGCAACACCTCACTTTGCCAAGAAGGTTAATGAGATGACCTCTGCCAATAAGGATTCGAAAATCCTTTTCGACCGAGACTTGGATAGATAACCAGTTGACCTCGACGCAGTGCTGTTTATCCAAACTGAAGGTGCTTCAGGAACGGCTGATTCTACAGCAACAGTGCTGTTTATCCAAACTGAGGATGTTCGCCGGTTGCCTTCACAGTGTTGTTTATCCAAACTGAAGGTGTGTCGGCTGGAGAAAAGAAAATAAAAATCTCAAGATGTTGAGAGTTTTGCGCAGGGCAATTGTGTGTTGAACTGAAGGTCTTTAATTGTTGCATGACTTCTTGTATTTATAGCACCAGCTCTTTGAAATCGAATTAAACCCCTATCTGGATTGGGAGTCCTTGCCCCGTTCCAGCTTTGCTTCAAACAACCCTACTCCTATTAGGACTTTGAACTCACCCCCTTTCGAGGCTTTATTCATTGCTAATCGAGAATCCTAATTGTACCATGACTTCCTCGACCCTCTTTGTTTATCTGGACTACTCCTTCTTGCGATAGGACTCGACCATCCCTACTAAATGGCCCGGGATCATCAGGTGGCCCATAGTATTTTGACCCAGCTTTGGGCCAAGCACAAACTTACACTCGGCCTAACAATATTATTTTGGGCCCAAACAGTGACAAAGAAGAAAATTGTGTTTCATCAAATAACACATGTCTAGAAACAATAAACTTGTTTTTGTGCACATCATAACATATATACCCCTTGTACTTGGTAGCGTACCCCAAGAAAATGCACTCCATGTTTTTTGGTTCAAGCTTATTAGATCTATAAGGTTTCATGGAGGGATATATAAACAACCAAAGACTTTTAAATGATCAAGTCTTGGTGGAGTGTGATATAGAACCTCAAATGGAGACTTCATACCAAGAATAAATGTAGGCATCCTATTATAAGATAGGTGGAAGTAGCACATGCATGATACCAAAACCTGGAAGACAAGGAAGCTTGTTGAAGAAGGGTAATGGCTGTTTCAACAATGTGTCGATTTTTTCTCTCGGCCAAGCTGTTTTGTTCAGGAGTATAGGGACAAGACAATTGATGAATAATACCCTTTAGGCTAAGAAATTTTTGAAATTTAGCACTTACATACTCCCCACTACCATCACTTTGTAGAATCTTAACATTTGCAGCAAAGAAGTTTGAAATATAAGCTTGAAATTGCACAAAAATATCAAACACATCAACTTTATTAATGAGCGGAAAGATCCAAGTATATCTAGTACACTTGTCGATAAAGGATACATAGTACTTATATCCTTCTAAAGACATACTAGGGACAAGTCCCCACACATCGGAATGAATTACTTCAAAATAAGTGACAGATTTGGAAGTAGATATAGAAAATGGTAACTTGGTGAACTTGCTTTGAGACAAGAAATACATGTGTGTGGACTAGATTTGTCACTAAATGGAATATAAGCTTTACTTAGAGCTGCTTGAACAATGAAGTTGGTAGGATGTCCCAATCTACAGTGCCATAGTCTAGAAGAGACTTTCTGTCCAAGAAATGTTGTTGGTGAGGTTGTTGTAGGTTTGATGATAGGGAGAGGATACACTGCATTATTACTCAATCCGTGGAACAACGTTTTCTCGATGACCTTGTCCTGTATAGAAATAGACATCTCATTAACAATGCATCGACAATTGTTGTCCTTACATAATTGATGCATAGACAAAAGATGCTGAGACAATCTTGGAGCATGCATGACATAATTTACTCTAAAATTATACTTGGGAGTAGGAAGAGTAGAATTGCTAATGTGAGCAATACACAAACATTCACCACTAGCTCCAGTAACTGTTTCATTAGAAGGATAATGTGCTGCAATGTTCAGATTTGACAAATCAGACGTTGTATGATTCATGGCTCCAGAATCCAGAAGCCAAAATTCTTATGCAGGTGTTGTGGGACTGGCGTTGGTTCTAGCATTCATAGCAACATGTGAAGTAGGCACCTCATGTGGAGAATATTATGAAGACTGCATCATATGAGAGGTTGGATATGGAGTTATAGATATTCCAGGATTTTGAGTATGAGTATAATACTAAGGACATGAGAAATAATCTTGTGGAACCTATTGATACTGTGGTGAATGAATGGAATAGTCTTGTGGAGACTGCTGATTTTTGTCAAAACAAGTGGCAACAGTGTGCCCCACTCAATGACAAATCTGACATCCACGTTGAAAACAATTTATGGCGGAATGACCATTTTTGTCACAGATGTGTCATTTTTGCATTAGTTGATACCCTTGAGAAAATTGCATTTGATTATCTAAGGAAGGAAACTGTTGTTGAAGAGGAAAGGTTTGACCCTCATACAAATGCTGCTACTGAGAGTGGTTGCCACCGAAGAAAAATTTCTTACCTTTACCCTTGTTCTTAAAATTGTTTACCTTGAACTTGTTAAAGTTGCCAGAGTCAATTTGAGAGACAAATGCATAGGGACCAGGTATAAGCAATTGAGGCATTGTCATTTGAGGAAATGACATTTGCTGAAGTTGTGGCATCTGCTGATATAGGTTTAGAATTGGTGAGTATAGACCTGCAAAATTGGGAGAACCACCAAGGGAAGATGCCGTAGGGACAGACTTAGTACCAGAAGTGCCTCCAGTATTATACATAGAACTGGAAGTATAAGCAAGCATAGTTGACATTAAAGGTACTTGTTTCAACACTTCATCCAAAATTGTTTCTTCAGCTTTGAGTTGAGACCTTAGCTCTTGAAGAGACACAAGATTCTCTCTGCCACGAATAACAGACTTGATGGTATTATATTCAGAGGGAAGCCCATGCAATGCAACAATGATAATATCTTCATAAAAAATGATAACACCCACAGTAGCCGATTGGTCTATAACATCTTTAATGTGTTGCATATAGTCATCAATGGACTCAGAACCTTTCTTTATGTTTTGAAGATCGATCTTAAGTTGCACAATGTTGGTTCTGGTCATATTAGCAAACCTCTCACACAGATTTGTCCACATTTGTTTGGAGCTTGTACACCTAATAACACACGACAAGGCAATAGTGGACAATGTAGCAGTAATAAGAGTCATCAAGGCTTTATCATGAATTTTTCAGATCTTATATGCATAGACATAGTAGTATCATTCACCAAAATTCCAGTGTTAGGCTCAGAATTAACAGGATAGGGTATAGAACCATTAATGAACCCTAGAATTCCATTACCATCTAGTAGCAATTCAAGTTGAAATTTCCAAGTTACAAAGTTAGAATCATCAAGTTTCACCGTAACAGTATTGCCCACACTTGGAATCAAAGAAGAAATAGGTGACTGTGTAAGTGCTAATTGAGCAGAGATCACCATTGTTATCAGATCAATCGACAAATTAAATACTCTAGATATAGGAAGAACTCCACAATCAGATCAAGAAATCAGTAAATCACAAAGACACCAAGAATGCACAACAAAATCTCCAAGAATTCACAACAAAATCACCAAGAATTCACAACAAAATCTCCAAGAATTCACAACAAATGCTCCAAGAATTCATAACAAAAGCACCACTAACAGAGCGGTCAATCAGTAAAATGAAAGATATCACCTCGAAGAATCAACGAGAAATCAATGAGCGACAAGCAACTAAAACCCTAGAATTTGACAACAAGCAGCAATGACACCAAAAAGACTGCGCCCAATCACACTAACTACCGACTGGAGAAATCAAACGTCGGCGATGACTACTACGACCAGAAGAAGAATCAATGAGAGGAAGCAAAGGATCGACGACCACTGGTGTTAACCAATTAGAGGCGAAGATACCATGTCAACACAATTGAGAGAGAGAGAGAGAGAGAGAGAGAGAGAGAGAGAGAGAGAGAGAGAGAGAAATGGATAACAACTTCTGTTCTATTTCTTTCATAACATAATAGATTACAAGGCTTTCTACTATTTATAGTTACACCTACTATAACTACCTCATAACACAACCACTACTACACTGCCACATGTCATATTACTTACAACTTATAACCTTTATATTCTAACGCACTTCAACTTACACTTTCAACAAAGTGGAATTGTTCTTTTCAACAGAAAAACAAAAGGTCGAAATAGTTGAGCATGGCTGGGGGATATAAGCAGATGAAGACACCCTAATTAAAATGACACGTACATTCCTTTTCTTCAGGGCATTTGGTTTCTCTGTCGTTTCATTCAGATGACAGGTGTTTGGGTATGAAACGTGTCGATCTCGGTGGGTTTAAGCTGCTTTGGCCGTTGACAAGTGGAAACCTAACAGTTGAACGCAAGAGACTTTGCCCTCTCTTGCATGCAAAATCTATGTTTTCTTTTGTTATAGAACACGGCTGGTCTGGTCTCCTTGGAACTTGTAGTTCATTAGAGTTTTCATTTAGGTAATATTGGAAATAATTTAATAGTATAGAACTCGCCATTGTTCTGGTGTCTCAGCAATCAATAAATGAAAAGACAGGTTAGTCCTCAATCCAGTGAAGTTAGCCAAGGGCTCTCAGATGTCCAGACTTGATGATGGAACGAATACTAAAGCCCTAGGGTTTTTGGCAGAGGAACAATTGTACTTCCATGGCTGATGGTCGTGCTTTTATATAATGGCAAGCGTGAGATTAAAGGTGATTCAATAGTGCATGTGTGGTGTTTCATGATTTGTTGATTCAAACTTTAGTATCGAACCCTTCAAGTCAATACATGTTTGATACGATGAGATATGACAAATGGCGCTAATTAATAATATTCTATTTTTTCATTTAGTTCCTTTTCTCTTGTAAATGAGAAGGTTTAGATTTGATTTTCATTAAAGATAAATTTGAAACATATTATTGCTAACCCATTGTAAGGCTCAATCCACCCCTCTTTTTTAGTATAGATGAGATCGTTTGTTAAAAAATAATACCCTATTTAGAGAAGCCTCTTGACCATATATTGGATATTCTGGTCTATGACTGTAACGCGATAAGGACTGCTATCTCATTATGAGTAATGCTATTCTTACCACAATTTTATACCATATTTCTTTACCATCTTAGGTGACAGATGAGTTGGACAAGCTACATCACTTAATTTCAATCTTTTTATTAATTAAAATACTTAAATAATCTTAGGTGGAAGAATGAAATTCCTCGTATATCACAATCATCATTTAATTAATAATATTTTTTTATTAATTATTGATTAACATTTTGATTATATTCTAATTAATTTAGATGATGTAGTTGTCCAACTCATTTGTCACCTAAGATGGTAAAGAAATGTGATATAAAATGTGAAAATATGACTTTAGTCCTTTAAATTCAATTTTCTTCATATAAAACCCTGCATAACTTTTTTACTCAAAGAAAACCCAATGACTAGGATCCACATAAGCAAATTCATTAACTTCATATTAATTCACATATTTTACATTTTTCACATGCCTAAAATACCCTATTACATACTTGATGTAGACAATTAATTGTAAGGAAATAGTAAATGATTTTGCAACAAGAAAAAAAAAGACATTAATGTTAAAAATTTATTGCATATTAATTTTTTAGAAAGGTTTTGAATTTTCATAAAACTATTTGACTCCGTTTTTTCACCCTACTCTTGAATACTTTTGAATTTATCCTTTTTTTATTAATATATTAGAATATTGTATTTCATTATCTACATGCACATTAATTTACCTACAATAATTATACCATGGGTGTAATATAATATCTCTTTTTTACAATGATGCAAAATAATGTTTATACCAACATCAAAACATGCCTAACATATGTACTAATTACATGGAAAATAATTTACCTATATTAAGAAGAAATGTAGTTTGATGCATAGTATTAAAAATACTATGTTACACCCATGTTTATACAACAATAAAACGTGCCTAACATATCTAACAATACATGGAAAATAATTTACCTACAAGTTAGAGAAATGTTATTTGGTTGGGTGTAGTATAAATTTTTTTAATAATTGGAAAAATTAAATATAACTAGGTGTAGTGTAATTTTTTTATATAATTAGAACAAATTAATTTACCTACAACAATTATACGATGGGTGTAATGTAATATCTTTCTTTACAATGATACAAAATATTGTATGTACCAACAACAAAACTTGCCTAACATAAGTACTTGTACATAGAAAATAATTTACCTATAACAAAAGAAATGCAGTTTGATGTATAAAATCAACAATATTATGTTCCACTCATGACACACCCCGACCCAAAAAGTCCACTTGGACCCTGAATCGAGCTGTGCTGGCTGACACCTGGAAGGTGACGAAGCCATAAAATGTGAGAGTGTACAAAAAGTGAATAAATTTGAATCTAAAAGTGTCTAAGTACCAGAGTGCACTACGAGTGGGAGCAAACCCATTTCACACGCGATGTCAGAGCATAAGTAAGGTACAGTAGTATGGGTAAGAATCATACCCTCAAAAATATCCATTAATACTAAGATTCACCACAGATTGTTGTCAATACGAACTCAGCAGCTAAAACCTGGAGGGCACCAAACAGAAGGTGTGAGTAAGCAATAAAACAAGCTTCCCAAAGTTATTTCCTCTCTAAAAGTAATGCCCTAATGTAAAACCCGTATCGTTTTCCATAAGACAGTACAACATATATACATATATCCAAACCATACTCAGAAATGACCAAAACCACGGTTTGCCATTAACTCCACCATACATTAATAAGTAGGCCAAATGAACTAAATCAATACAAAGTGATATATCAGTCAGAGTCATCTAAAATGACATGTACAAGTTATCCGTATCTCATTAATCATGGCTAGCATATAAGTCGGAGTCACCTCTAGTGACCTGTACGACTTATCCATATCATATCAATCCTGGCTAGCATATAAGTCGGAGTCACCTCTAGTGACCTGTACGGAGTCACCTCTAGTGACCTGTACGACTTATCCATATCTCATCAATCCTGGCTAGCATATAAGTCGGAGTCACCTCTAGTGACCTGTACGACTTATCCATATCTCATCAATCCTGGCTAGCATGTAAGTCGGAGTCACCTCTAGTGACCTGTACGACTTATCCATATCTCATCAATCCTGGCTAGCATATAAGTCGGAGTCACCTCTAGTGACCTGTACGACTTATCCATATCTCATCAATCCTGGCTAGCATATAAGTCGGAGTCACCTCTAGTGACCTGTACGACTTATCCATATCTCATCAATCCTGGCTAGCATATAAGTCGGAGTCACCTATAGTGACCTATACGACTTATCCATATCTCATCAATCCTGGCTAGCATATAAGTCGGAGTCACCTCTAGTGACCTGTACGACTTATCCATATCTCATCAATCCTGGCTAGCATATAGCTCAATAAGTATACCTGCACACGAGTCGGAACCACCTAAAGTGGTCTGTACGACAGGACTGGGTGTAAATAAATAAGCTCAAGTGCTACGATCACGTGAAGACTGGGCGAATAATCGCGGGTCACCTACGAGTCGGAACCACCTAAAGTGGTCTGTACGACAGGACTGTGCACCTACCTTGAGTCCAAGGTGAGCATAAGGTGCGGGAGGTGAACATCACGTGAAGGACTGTGCCCTGGCCACGGGCGGGAGCACTAACACCGGGGTGCAGGTTTATGAGCTCTCAATGCATCTCAATATAACATGTGCAACTCATGGCAACCAGTACGACAGTATCGAAGTTGCCTAACACATAACTGTAGTCGTGCTATAACGCAATCGATTCAACTAGTACCATAAACTCACCTGAACTTACCTGGGTGTCCTGAGTTCACCTTTGCACTTGAAAGCATTCCCAATAATTATATGCAAGTAATATACATATTGATATACTATGATGCAATCTAATACTCAACCATGTCGTAGCATATTCAATTATAAACAATACAGTGAGAAGTGTACAATCAATAACGCATTACTCCCAAACTACTTATTTTCAGGGATAATTATCCATGACGACCCAATTAACACTAATTTAGCTAACTAATTCATAAAACTAAAACTTGCCTTTACCAATTTCCTTCGCCTTACTCAATTTCCCAAGTAAGGCTTTGGTCTCAAATATTTTATGGCTGCATCTAACGTCTCGTTAGACTGCCTACGTACCCTAAATAGGGATCAAGCCATTCGTAGTTCATATCGTACTTCAAGCATTCACAATAATTATATATGAAAGTAATATACCTAATCAATTTAAAAGTGTCGATAGAACTCTCAATAATATGTACGATAAAAAGGAAAAGATCCACTTACTTGGAGTCCACGCTATGATTCTCTAGCGCACACATCGAGGCGTCCTGAATGATTGGTCCCTGTGACCAATTATCAAATCACATCTCAGAACTCTTATCTGAAGAGTACGTAATTCACATAAAACACAACCTCAACGACATTCTAAAATAGTTTGATACCCATTGACCACAAGTCAACCGTCGATCAAAGATCGACGGTAGGGTTTACAACCCTGTATAACTTGACCCGGAAGATCCGCATATCTGATTTCCAATCCGCAACTCCCAACAATCCACAATATGTTTCAAGAATAACATACTAAAATTTCATTACGATCCAACGGTCAGATCTCCGCCAATTGCCTAAAACAAGTGGCCATGAACATTTATTTTACTAACTTACAAATCCAATTCAGGAAGATCCGTAAGTCGGATTCCCGATCTGTAAATTCCTATAATCTTTCAATATTACGTATTATAATATATCCCATTTTGGTGACGATCCAACGGTCGGATCATCGATTCACATTTTTATCAAGTAACGTATCGTAACGAATTTAGGTTCCAACTATCAACCTACGTCATTCAAATGACAAAACTGAATTCAAGACATTTGACATAGCCTAAAAATAGCATTGGCGGCCCACTGGCCACGCGCCGCCGCACGCGCCGCCGCGGGTGGCGGTCGGCCGCCCCGACTCGCCGGAAAATCCAACTATTTCCAAAAATTCTCAAACTTCACATAAATGAAGATCTCAGTGAGTGGAGAAACTTTCATACCTGCCACGAAGTCCAAAAGTGGACGAAAGATGGTCAATTTTGCCCACGAAGCCGGCGGATGCCTAAAACTTCCCGACGTCGATTCGTCGTCTACGGTGGTCCAACGGGGTCAAGGTTGGTTGGGTTTTGCTCCTGGGATGATGGGCTACAAAGCCCAAGTGGTGGAATCGGCCATTGCTTTGCCGATTTGCCGGAAAATCGAAAAGGGTGGCCGGAGCACCATTGATTTTCGTCAACTTTCGTGGCCTCAAACCGCCTCATACCATGGTCAATCAAGGTGGTTCTTGGGTGGGTTTTGTAGAGGGGAATGAGAGCTTCAAGATGGTGGTGGTGGCATCGAAAAACTCCACCGGAGTTGGTCGGAATCGGCCTTGGAAGATGGTCTCGTGGTGGCGCGGGTATGGGTGCACGGGAAGCTCTCTTTTTTTTTTTTTTTTTTTTTTTTTTTTTTTTTTTTTCTCCTCCTCCCTCCGTTTCTGATTTTGGGCTTCCCCCACAAAGTGGGGGTTTAGTTTAAATACACACTAAACCTTGAATAACCAATTTCGAACGTCCGTAACTATACTGTTATAATCCGGACGCGCAAACGGCTTTCGCCTATACATTCGTACCAAAGAGTACTACGAGGATATGCTTAAAGAATAAGTCCCACATCTCTCAAGTCGATGGTCAACGGAAGTCAAAGTCCTTGCCTCTAGGGCAATTTAGTAAATTCACGCTTTTAAAATAAAATAAAAACGTAAAATTTGGAACGGGTTGTCACAATCTACCCATCTTAAGAAAATTTCGTCCTCGAAATTTAAAATCATCAGTCCAAAGTAGGATACTCAAAATTAAAGAGATATATATATGTAAATACATACACGAGGAAGATACAAAGTGATGGCGACTACATAAAAGAGGATGACATTCCGTCATGATCGGAGCGTAGTGACTCTTCTTTCATGCCTCCAAATTCCTACTATCCTCTCGTAAACGTGTTCAAAGTGTAACGCACTTCGAAATTAAGCATGTAATATTTTTGGGTCAAGCCCAAACAACCATTAACGAATTAAATAAGTAAATACAAATATTAACGTAGAATAATCTACTTGTTTACTTGCTTAACAACCCAACGAATAAGTTATTAATATTACGGTCTGCACCCCGCAAAACCGACAATTCACTGTTGTCTTGATAAGCAAGTAACAATTCCCGAGGGTGCAATATTACCCTCTTGCCCCTCAATGGGAAATACACTTGCCAGCCTTGATCGTACTCATTCACTACCTTCTGAGGCAACATCGTCAATAACATAAATTTTCTACATCACAATCTCAATCAAATATTTGTTCGCAATAATCTGCTGTAAATCACAAACTGCACATACAATATTTGTATTATATTTCGAAGGATACCATACTCCTAAACAGGAATGTAACCGTAGTTACCCATAATTCTAACAAAAGTATGCGTTCATTAAATATGCGTTGTGCGTAAAATCTCCATACATCAACTCCAATGATACCATAGTTAACCCGAAATTGTAACCGTGGTTACAAGTGACTAAAATGGAGATAAGGATATACTGCAACCATGCTACTGGTGGGACAAACAAGATGCAACTCGCCCACAAAGGTCTGAGTAACTCATTTCAAACTAATCGTTAATCTAGGGATAGAAATGCAATAAGGAACAACTTCTAATACTCAAAACCTTCATAACGACTTCCAAAGGCTTGGAAGTGAAACATGTAACACGATGAAATATAAATACACCAAGATGATAATCTTGTCAGGTTTCTGTTTACTGAAATTGGTATAAAAGTCTAGGAGTAGTTTTCTCAAAAAGTCATCGTCCTCTGGACGCACTTAGAAAATTGTAGTTGTCTAGAAAATTTTGAACTCTATAACCTCAATATCCTCACAACATTAATCAAAGGCAAGGTCCATCTAGAGTGAGGATTCATTTAAAACACATCAAAGGAAGCCTCGATTTTATCTCTTCCCTACTTCCACATTTGGTCACGTCACAAAGAGAACTTCTAGATCACATCACCCGAAGAGGTTGACTACATCCCACTTCTATCTTAGTGGTCTTCACAAGTGTCTTATTGTTGAAATTTCAACACCCATTTTCAGGAAATAACTATTGTCAATACTTCAATTTTTTTTTTTTTGAGCAAGAAGAATATTGTTTTCTACTTAAGTAAACAACCACCAATTGGAACGTCATATAAGCGTATCATTGGTTTAGCATCACGATTAATGAATTTCACATTCTTTACATATACCACATATCTCGAACTGCGCATATAAAAAGATACTTCCCAATTAAATAGAAAAGGACAAGTTGGAAATGTGCGAGAGTAGATACACGATAGTGCACTCATAGATGCTAATTTAATTCTACTATTGCCTCTGACAGAACTTAGCTTGTTCCAAAAAGTAAATGTAATAAAAAGTTCTAAGATCAATGAAGATTTGGACACACTTTTCTACATAAGAGTCCCAATCAATATTCCAATGAAATTAGAAATTGTTAATTCTAGGTCAGAAGTATGATGGTTCATCTTTAGCGGTTCTACCACCGAGAAACATAAGCGTTAACATACTAAGAAAGTCTGAATCCGAATTGACTTATCACATCAATCGACAATCATCATGCATCATCAAAATCTCCACCGAGAAGTGTCATTTAGCCTTCGAAATAAGGTGATGACTGTTGACTTTAGGTCAATGAATAAGATGATTCGTTTCAAACGATTCTAATCGTGAAAAGTAAAAGCAATACTCCGTCATGTTGCCATACCAACTTAACAATGTGGTGGTATCCGCGGTAGGATTTTTGGGATATGACGCCAAAAGTATACGTCCTCGAAATTTACAGTACTACTAACCAACTCTACGACACGAACTAAAAGGTCTTTACAGTTTCCTCGACACTTATAACAATCTAACAGTGAGATATCATCCCGCATTTCGATTCTAATGTCTATGGAAGTGATCGAGAGGTGGTTAGTCAAAGGGTTTTCGTTTACCTAAATAAGTGATAAGGTAAAACAACAATCATGAGTTTAACGTCCTATTGCAAAGCTTATTCCTAAGCTTCCACGATCCTAATTTATTCGGCTCAAGCGAAGTAGTTCATTGATCTTAGGAGGATTTGATGATTGCTTTTCGGATTTCTACAACTCCCAGGATATGACAACTTACATTCGCAAGCCTATTCTCACACATTTAATAAGTACAACTACGAAAGCAAAAATCTGGAATAGCGTTGATTGAAAAATCTCAATGCTAGAAAAAGACCTTGCTTAATATCTACTTTCAAAAAGACTTCATCGACAGTCGATCTTCCTCCTAAAGATCCAACATAAACACAAGTACGCTTGAAGATATTAGTGCTAATAGGGACCGAACAATAATTATCCCTCCGATGATCTTCCGCGGAATGTTACTAAGAAATCAAGATTAACTAAGATTTCCAATCTTTAAAGAATCAATACTAATGGCGGTAGGACAATGATAGAATTATTTGATAATATCTCTGGCAATACATGATTATCAAAACATTTACTTAGGCCATCAACTTGCCTCACTTTTATACCTTTCCTCCACAAGGAAAATCTTCGCTTTAGTTCTATGGACATGGCCAAAATGATCATCTAAAATGTCGTGAAGACAACATAATTGTCCAAAACTTAAGAAAAGTTAGCATATCTTTCCATATTCTACGAGGTGGCATCATTCGAACGTCAAACACAAAAACCAAGAGTGCTCACATCACGCGTGTGATGAACACAATACTGCCCAACATATGCTCTGATACCACACTGACACACCCCGACCCAGAAAGTCCACTTGGACCCTGAATCGAGCTGTGCTGGTCGACACCTGGAAGGTGACGAAGCCATAAAATGTGATAGTGTACAAAAAGTGAATAAATTTGAATCTAAAAGTGTCTAAGTACCAGAGTGCACTACGAGTGGGAGCGAACCCATTTCACACGCGATGTCAGAGCATAAGTAAGGTACAGTAGTATGGGTAAGAATCATACCCTCAAAAATATCCATTAATACTAAGATTCACCACAGATTGTTGTCAATACGAACTCAGCAGCTAAAACCTGGAGGGCACCAAACAGAAGGTGTGAGTAAGCAATAAAACAAGCTTCCCAAAGTTATTTCCTCTCTAAAAGTAATGCCCTAATGTAAAACCCGTATCGTTTTCCATAAGACAGTACAACATATATACATATATCCAAACCATACTCAGAAATGACCAAAACCACGGTTTGCCATTAACTCCACCATACATTAATAAGTAGGCCAAATGAACTAAATCAATACAAAGTGATATATCAGTCAGAGTCATCTAAAATGACATGTACAAGTTATCCGTATCTCATTAATCATGGCTAGCATATAAGTCGGAGTCACCTCTAGTGACCTGTACGACTTATCCATATCATATCAATCCTGGCTAGCATATAAGTCGGAGTCACCTCTAGTGACCTGTACGGAGTCACCTCTAGTGACCTGTACGACTTATCCATATCTCATCAATCCTGGCTAGCATATAAGTCGGAGTCACCTCTAGTGACCTGTACGACTTATCCATATCTCATCAATCCTGGCTAGCATGTAAGTCGGAGTCACCTCTAGTGACCTGTACGACTTATCCATATCTTATCAATCCTGGCTAGCATGTAAGTCGGAGTCACCTCTAGTGACCTGTACGACTTATCCATATCTCATCAATCCTGGCTAGCATATAAGTCGGAGTCACCTCTAGTGACCTGTACGACTTATCCATATCTCATCAATCCTGGCTAGCATATAAGTCGGAGTCACCTCTAGTGACCTGTACGACTTATCCATATCTCATCAATCCTGGCTAGCATATAGCTCAATAAGTATACCTGCACACGAGTCAGAACCACCTAAAGTGGTCTGTACGACAGGACTGGGTGTAAATAAATAAGCTCAAGTGCTACGATCACGTGAAGACTGGGCGAATAATCGCGGGTCACCTACGAGTCGGAACCACCTAAAGTGGTCTGTACGACAGGACTGTGCACCTACCTTGAGTCCAAGGTGAGCATAAGGTGCGGGAGGTGAACATCACGTGAAGGACTGTGCCCTGGCCACGGGCGGGAGCACTAACACCGGGGTGCAGGTTTATGAGCTCTCAATGCATCTCAATATAACATGTGCAACTCATGGCAACCAGTACGACAGTATCGAAGTTGCCTAACACATAACTGTAGTCGTGCTATAACGCAATCGATTCAACTAGTACCATAAACTCACCTGAACTTACCTGGGTGTCCTGAGTTCACCTTTGCACTTGAAAGCATTCCCAATAATTATATGCAAGTAATATACATATTGATATACTATGATGCAATCTAATACTCAACCATGTCGTAGCATATTCAATTATAAACAATACAGTGAGAAGTGTACAATCAATAACGCATTACTCCCAAACTACTTATTTTCAGGGATAATTATCCATGACGACCCAATTAACACTAATTTAGCTAACTAATTCATAAAACTAAAACTTGCCTTTACCAATTTCCTTCGCCTTACTCAATTTCCCAAGTAAGGCTTTGGTCTCAAATATTTTATGGCTGCATCTAACGTCTCGTTAGACTGCCTACGTACCCTAAATAGGGATCAAGCCATTCGTAGTTCATATCGTACTTCAAGCATTCACAATAATTATATATGAAAGTAATATACCTAATCAATTTAAAAGTGTCGATAGAACTCTCAATAATATGTACGATAAAAAGGAAAAGATCCACTTACTTGGAGTCCACGCTATGATTCTCTAGCGCACACATCGAGGCGTCCTGAATGATTGGTCCCTGTGACCAATTATCAAATCACATCTCAGAACTCTTATCTGAAGAGTACGTAATTCACATAAAACACAACCTCAACGACATTCTAAAATAGTTTGATACCCATTGACCACAAGTCAACCGTCGATCAAAGATCGACGGTAGGGTTTACAACCCTGTATAACTTGACCCGGAAGATCCGCATATCTGATTTCCAATCCGCAACTCCCAACAATCCACAATATGTTTCAAGAATAACATACTAAAATTTCATTACGATCCAACGGTTAGATCTCCGCCAATTGCCTAAAACAAGTGGCCATGAACATTTATTTTACTAACTTACAAATCCAATTCAGGAAGATCCGTAAGTCGGATTCCCGATCTGTAAATTCCTATAATCTTTCAATATTACGTATTATAATATATCCCATTTTGGTGACGATCCAACGGTCGGATCATCGATTCACATTTTTATCAAGTAACGTATCGTAACGAATTTAGGTTCCAACTATCAACCTACGTCATTCAAATGACAAAACTGAATTCAAGACATTTGACATAGCCTAAAAATAGCATTGGCGGCCCACTGGCCACGCGCCGCCGCACGCGCCGCCGCGGGTGGCGGTCGGCCGCCCCGACTCGCCGGAAAATCCAACTATTTCCAAAAATTCTCAAACTTCACAGAAATGAAGATCTCAGTGAGTGGAGCAACTTTCATACCTGCCACGAAGTCCAAAAGTGGACGAAAGATGGTCAATTTTGCCCACGAAGCCGGCGGATGCCTAAAACTTCCCGACGTCGATTCGTCGTCTACGGTGGTCCAACGGGGTCAAGGTTGGTTGGGTTTTGCTCCTGGGATGATGGGCTACAAAGCCCAAGTGGTGGAATCGGCCATTGCTTTGCCGATTTGCCGGAAAATCGAAAAGGGTGGCCGGAGCACCATTGATTTTCGTCAACTTTCGTGGCCTCAAACCGCCTCATACTATGGTCAATCAAGGTGGTTCTTGGGTGGGTTTTGTAGAGGGGAATGAGAGCTTCAAGATGGTGGTGGTGGCATCGAAAAACTCCACCGGAGTTGGCCGGAATCGGCCTTGGAAGATGGTCTCGTGGTGGCAAGGGTATGGGTGCACGGGAAGCTTTTTTTTTTTTTTTTTTTTTTTTTTCCTCCTCCTCCTCCTCCCTCCGTTTCTGATTTTGGGCTTCCCCCACAAAGTGGGGGTTTAGTTTAAATACACACTAAACCTTGAATAACCAATTTCGAACGTCCGTAACTATACTGTTATAATCCGGACGCGCAAACGGCTTTCGCCTATACATTCGTACCAAAGAGTACTACGAGGATATGCTTAAAGAATAAGTCCCACATCTCTCAAGTCGATGGTCAACGGAAGTCAAAGTCCTTGCCTCTAGGGCAATTTAGTAAATTCACGCTTTTAAAATAAAATAAAAACGTAAAATTTGGAACGGGTTGTCACAACTCATGTTTATACAACAACAAAGCGTGTCTAACATATATAACAATACATAGAAAATAATTTACCTTCAAGTTAGAGGAATGTTATTTGATTCAAAATATATAACATAGGTGTAGTATTTTTTTTTTTAAATAATTGGAACAAACTAATTTACCTACCAATTAATATGGATAAAACTGCTACAAAATATATCACGAAAAAAAAAACTACTTTTCTAGTTTGACATAGATACGGTTAATGCAAACACTTTTTTCATTTTATTTCACTTTTTCTACTACTTTTAATTTGGCATAAATTTAGGAATTTGAAAAAGGGACCATAAAGCATGAGTGGCATGAATGTAAATAAATTGCATTAATAGGTCAATAGTGTTCCTATATGTTTGCAAATTTTAAATTTGGGCTTAAACTGGATCTTTAAAGATAGATATGTTTTTATCTAGAAATAATGAATTGTAAGGACCAAAATATAAAACACCCATATAAAATTGTGGTAAGAATAACATTATTGATCTCGTTATAGATCTTGCGTGATTATTCCTTATAACTTGGGCTCGTAATGTCCATGTGTTAAATCATCAGTTGCTACAAATTAATTTATCAGTTTTCATTAAACACAATAGTTATTCTTAATGTCTCCAACTTATAAAGAACCCTATTTAACATCTAATTTTTTTTTCTACACCGAACTAAATTATTATCTGCCACTTAATACTACAATTTAGTGATATTAATTTTCATTTGTAAGTGAGTTCTTGGGTTTGATTCTCACCAAAGGCAAATTTGAACCATATTATTGTTAACTTATTGTGAGGCTTTGCTCACTTCCCCACCTCTTTAGTGTAGACAATATTATTTGTTTAAAACTAAACTATTACCTAAAATATCAATTGCAAACATGTCATTTTGTCGTTTAACTATTATTGTATAATGGGGTACAATAGACAATGCACATTTAATTTTGTTCATTGTAAAGGAAAAAATTCTAATGTTTGTTTGAAATAAAATAAAATGAAAGAGAGAACAAGAAAGAGCTGTGAGGAGAAATAAGATTGAAATAGATGTGTATTTAAACTACCTAAATAATAGATTAATTTAATCACATTAAACTCGTAAGCACATGAATTAGGAAGATATGCAAATATGAGGTCAATCTCACGGAGATTGTTTGAATACCAATTAAGCCAATTACTTACGCCAAAATTAATTTAGAAAACATACAAAGATTAAGGTGATTAAAAGTTAAAACTAAAATTTACAAGAAAATTTAAAAGTAAACTGAACAAATTAAAGACAATGATGAAACCATTAATTCAATCTAGCATCTAAATTACCTATCCGCTGATTAATCAAATTGACGTTGTTGATTTATTTTTCTCATGCTAGCCCGGATATTTCTATGCGCAGCTGGTCTATGGTATTTAGTAAAAATATGAACACATAAAAACTCATTAAGTTTTGCAAAAATCTTTGGAAACCATGTAAACCGTAGGAGTGTGGTATTTACCCTAGAAGAATCACAACTCTTAACCACAAGAAGCAAGAGCCTCAAGTTAGGTATAATAGTGTTGACTTTAAAAATTACAAAACCTACGTGGCTCGCAGGCCGAGTAACTAATAAGCTAACTACGTCCTTCGGTCGAATACGGGGCGTGCCAACTCGTCGGCCGAGCTTGGCCGAGGAGTAAAATTTGTTGATGTCGCTTTGAGCGCGTCGTTGACTTCTCTATCTTGCGATTGCGACCGAGGAAGGAACGTTCTCGGTCTTTGGGTTCTACAGCCTGAAGACAAGGCTGCTAATTCTGCGGAGTTCATAAATCGTCGGAGCCCGATTCGGTCACTGTGATTATATTCGTAAGAGTATAAGCACGTCGAATCGAGACCAAACTATATAGGCACAGGTACTCAAACGTGATGTATGTCTTGATGGTGAACGTAGTTCGGCCGTCGGAATGCCGAACCCTGAAACTCACTCGCGAGTATCCAATCATAAAACCACTCGGCGTCCAGTACGCCGAGTAATGCAATTCGTAACACCTAACTATGCCGAGAAGGCTAGTAAGGTGACCTCTGCCAACAAGGGTTCGAAAACCCTTCTCGACCGAGACTTAGATAGATAACCAGTCGACCTCGACGCAGTGCTGTTTATCCAAACTGAAGGTGCTTCTTGGTCGGCTGATTCTGCGGCAGCAGTGCTGTTTATCCAAACTGAAGATGCTCGCCGGGTGCTTCCACAGTGCTGTTTATCCAAACTGAAGGTGTGTCGGCAGGAAAAGAAAAGGAAAAATCTCAAGGTGTTTGAGAGGTTTTGTGCAGGGCAATTGTATGCTGATTTTGAAGGGGTTTTTCTGTTGCATGATTTCTTGTATTTATAGTGCCCCATTCCTTGAACCAATTCTGATTTGGATTGGGAGTCCTTGTCCCATTCCGCCTCTAACTCGAACAAACCTATTCCTACTGGGATTCTGAATTTTCCTTCTTTTCGGGACTCCATTCCTTGCCGGTTGAGGATCCTGGTCGCACTAGGACTTCCTCGACCTTTCCTATTCATCCGGACTACTTAGGATAGGATTTGGCCGATCCTGCCAGCTGGCCCGGGATTTATTACTCGGCCCATAGTATTTACCATCACCTTGGGCCGAGCACATCCTGCTGCTCGGCCCAGCAATAATATTTTGGGCCCAAACATTGCCCCCTCGCTTCTGAGGTCACCGACTGTTAACTCTTGGTCGGGCCTCGGCCTTGAAGAAGCGAAAACGTTTATTGCTTTTGTGCATTTTACTTCCTTAATGACCATTATTCCTGCACATTTATGAGACATGATTGCACTTTCCTCGTTGCCCTCAACGCGTGGCCACATGTCGATTTTCCGTCGCTCTTAAAACTTTCAATCATGGGCCTCGAGACCGTGCACTAACTGGAACGTCTTATCCTCATTAATGCATTAAAACTGGCGCCGCACGCAATCGTGCGTCCTGGATTTTCGACTCCTCGATCCCCTCTTCGCAGGTTCCCAAAATATCCGAAATGATTGGAACCTTTCCCGGTTAAATTTCCCCCCAAATTGAACCAGTGCTTTTCGAATTCCAGTGCCTTTCGAATTCCAGACGTTTGATATTCATTCTGAAAAGCCTATAAATACCCACATTTCTGCCATTCGCATCTTACGCTTTCAGAAACTCCAAAATCCTAATTTTATCATACTTGTTCGCTTAAGCAAAAATCCTTCCAGTTCTTCCTTCTGCGATTTCTTCTCCAGTTTTCCCCTCTGCAATCTCTTCTTCTTCCAAACTATCTCCTATCATTTCTTCCAATGGCCTCCTTTATCTCGAAACTTTCCGATGAAGTCAACAAGTGTAAAGATTTCATCGATCGGAGCGCCGTCAAGACGCTGCGATTCGAAAATGACATGGCCACCACCCACCAGATTCTGGGTCTCCTCTTTAGAGACGCAGTGCCGTCGTCTGTCACTAACCTGCATAAGGAGCAGTGTTTAACACCTCTGCTGCAGGGGTTTGATTGGTCAAAGTGGATTCTGGCGCGGCCTAAGAGAGCCTGGCCCTCGACCACCACGGCCTGGGCTGGCTGGGTTGATCGAATGAGCGCGTTCTTTGGCGAGGAATGGAAGACTCTCGGCATCTACGACGCCATCATTCTGTCGACCATGGAGATTGCCATGGACAAAGAGCTGCTCATGGCGGCCCTGAGTCTATGGTGTTCGGCCACCAACACCATGGTTCTACCTTTCGGCCCTCTCGGCCCCACCGTCCTTGACGTCTCGGCCATCCTTGGGACTTCCCCAACTGGCCTTCCTATTGACGCCGCCCCTTCCGGATACCCTTCTCTTCTCGACTTGAAGGCACTATTCGACGAAAGGGCAGTCGAAACGCTAAGCCGGGGTGATCGGGAGCCCTCAAGGGAAGAAGTTCAGAAGCGCCACAAGAACTTCTTCAACTACAACACTCTCATCCTTCATTTCGCCGGCCGAGGCGAGGAATACCTTAGGAAGGGAGAACACAAGGCCTTCCTCTTCTACTGGTACAACAAATTCATTTGTTGTACCAGGTCAAACAAATGCCTGGTGGAGAACATGCTGGTGGCCCAGGCACTGGCTAATGGTCGCTCGCTGGCGCTCAGTCCAGCCATACTCGCCAACCTCTACCGTTACCTGGCCGAGGCGACCATTGGCAAGATCGACCCGCACCAGAACGGACCCCTCTGGGTGTTCCAACTCTGGTTGCAGGTTTACTTCTCCACCCTTCGACCGGAGGTTCTTGCCTTCTAGCGAACGGCCGCCCTCGGCCTTCAACTGGCCTCTCGACCGGCGCCACCTCATCGAGCTGACGAGGTTTTCAAACACTTCCTCAGCCTCGACGTCCTCTCGGATGACGAGTTCCTGGTATGCCGGCGCCAGGAGTATCCTTCCTCACTCAGGCTCCCTACGGCAGCATGGGCCGAGTCCGAGGATGCGGGCATTCGTCAATGCTGGGGGTTGTTCGTTCTGGCTCGCGACCTTCCTCTTGGTTGCGATGCCCGCCGAGCTAGCTGGGAGGTTTACCATCCTCATTTTGTCACCCGGCAGCTCGGCTATCTTCAAGGCTGCCCCGTCCCCCTGCTCGCCTCTCGGTCTCTCCTGAGTCGGGGGCGTCTTACCGGTTCCTCTGAAAGGGAATGTAAGACGTCGGACCAGGAGTTCCAAGAGAAGTGCAGGAAATTTCGGCTTCGGTCGACGGTTCCTGAATCTCTGGGAACCGATACCTTCGGGGACTGGTGAGAGGAGTATACTGGCGATTTCTTCGGCGCCCCGGCCGAAGATCTGGTAAGGAAGATCTTCGGCGACCGTCCCAGGTCAACATCCTCGGCTCAACCTAAGGAGTCGACCCAAGGTAGTCTTTCCGTTTTTCTTCTCTCTTTTATTTTATTTTATTTTATTTTATTGTTACTAATTACCTTGCTTTTCAAGGGGTCGTGGGTTGAGGACGGTTGAAGTGGTTGCCGCGGTGGCAAGGGCGAAGAAGCTGGTGCCCAAGAAGAAAACCCTTGTCACCGAGCGGACAGCCCCTTCCAAACGCCCCCACCGAGGGGCCGAGCCGGCGGATGAGGTCCCTCGCCTTTCTAAACGCGTCAAGAAATTGGCAAAGAAGGGCGACCGGGAAATTCATGTCGTCCCCAGTGACACTACTGGGACGCCTGCTCCTGCCGGCTCTCCATCTGTGCCGGCTGCCCCGGCATCTCCAATCCCAATTCCTCCAGCCGTCTCCCTGGTCGATCCAATCGTCGCACCCGCTCCAGCTTCGGAGCCGGTCGTGGCGCCTGAAATGGGGAAGTCGGCTACGCCTGCCGAAGCACCCTCGACTCCAACGGTCGTTTTGGAGGTATAATTCTGCTTCTACTTGTTTCTTTAGGTTTCTGGTCATAATGCTAAATGTTTTCTCCTTTTGTTCAGGATGTCGAGAGCGAGAGTGACGAAGTCCCGCTGCAACGCCGCCGTCGACCAGTCAACTCTCCTCCCGTCCATCCTCCTCCGGTCATCGAGGCGACCGCTCGACCGCGTTCTCTTGCGGCGGATCGTGGCAAGAGACCTATGGCCGATCCTGAGGCCACGGCTGAAACGCCGATCCATCCGCAGGATGAAGATCCTCCCATTCCTCCACAGGAAGTCTCTTCGGCCTTTGTAAGTCTCGTTTCTTTTGTATTGATTTTTTCGTGACATGTTTTTTTAAAAACTATTAAATGTCAGGTGCCCGAACATTCATTTCACCGGTAATTTTATGCGCCGAAGGGCGTTGTCTATATTTCCTGGCCGCCGTCGTGGCCATCAAATGTAGATGACCTCCATCGGCCGGGTGAATTGCGTAGCGGTCTAAGGCACTGGGCTCGGCCATTAAGTTCCTTGGGTTCGAACAATGACCCAGAGGGCATGGCCGAAGTCTCCTCTCGGCAGGTCTAAAACAATCCCCTTTTTCTTTATGCACTATATCACGACGTCTTACTTTCCTTCACAAAGTTCTCCTTTTATGTGCAGCCATCGTGGGAAGTGGAGCTCGACGCTTTTCTTCAGAGCACGACCGGTGAGGCCGGTTCTTCTGCTGCTCCCGCCGAACAAGCGGGCGCCGTGCCCGAGGCTGAAGTCTTCGTGAAGCTGCACGAAGTCCTGTCTCTTACTGCCTCCCAAGCTCTCCGGCGCAAGGGCATTGACTCCGTTGGAGAGTGTCTTAATGACCTCGCCAGCGGTGGTTACCTGAGCACGGAGGGTATCTCTTTCCTCACCGACCTCCTGGAGCGGACTCGGCAACACTTTTTTATCTTCGAGCGAGCCTTACAAGCCGAGGACGATTTGAAGGTGGCCAAGGTCGCGCATGAGGCTGGTCGAGTAGAGATGGAGGCTTTCAAGGCAAAGAAAGCGAAGCTGACCGAGTTTGATCGCCAGATCTCTGACCTCCAGCGTCAAATTTCTGACCTTCAACGGCAAAGGTCGGTTGCTGCTTCCGAGCTTGAGAAGGACTTTGAAGCTAACAAGGCTCGGCTGACGGCCTTCGCTGCCGGCGCACGGCGTACCCAGCAACTGCAGTGCAACAAGAAGACGCCGCATGCTGAGATAATTTTGAGTGAAGCAAAGTGGCTGGAGCTAAAAGCTGCCCTTGAGACTTTCCTCCCCTCGACCCCCTAGGAATTTATCATTGTATTTGTATTTGTTCTATTGTAATGATTCTCTTGTTATCAATACAATGGTTATTTTGCTATCAATACAATGGTCGTTTTGCTATCAATACAATGGTCTTACTCTTGCATTTCCCATGTAATTGGATAGTACTTCTTTAAAAACTTTCCATTAATCGGCAATTTATGAACTGAACCCGTCCGATCTCTTAGATGATATGCCCCCTTGCCGAGGACTTTGTGAACGATGAATGGCCCTTCCCAATTTGGCGACCACTTGCCAAATCTGGGGTCTTTAATCCCAACAGGCAACACAGTTTGCCAAACCAATTCTCCTTCACCAAACGTTTTTTGCCTTACACGCTGATTATACGCTCGCTCGGCAATTTTCTTTTGTGCTACCAATAAGTTACCCGCGTCGATTCGACTTTCTTCTAAGTCTTCTAACTCTTGTCGCATCGCTTGACTGTATTCAATACTGCACAAATCACTCTGCTCGATTACTCGCAACGAGCTTATACTCAACTCGACCGGTAACATAGCATCGTGTCCATAAGTTAACGCGTAAGGAGTGGTTCCAGTGGCCGACCGGGGTGAAGTTCGGTATGCCCATAATGCTTCATTTAACTTCAAATGCCACAAACCAGGTTTCTCTTTTACCATTTTTTCAAGGATGCCGATCAACACTTTATTACTTGCCTCGGCCTACCCGTTTGCCTGTGGGTAGTACGGCGTAGATTGCTCGAGTCGGATATTCAAACTTGCCGCATATTCCTTAAACCTATCGGCCGTAAATATGGTGCCATTATCAATTATGATCGTTTCTGGCATGCCGAATCTGGTCACAATATTCTCCTCTACGAAGTTGCATACCTCTTTAGCAGTTAATTCGGCGTATGACCTTGCCTCGACCCACTTAGTGAAATAGTCAGTTGCTACAATTATCCATGCGTGTTTCACTACCCCCGATGATGGCGTGATTTTGCCAATTACGTCCATTGCCCAACCCCTGAACGGCCATGGTTTAGTAACCGAGTGTAGTAATTCGGCCGGGGCTCTCTGCACGGGTCCATGAATTTGGCATGATACGCATCTCCGTGCATATTCGATGCAATCCTTTAATATATTGGGCCAAAAATAACCGTGTCGTCGGAGCAACCAGCGCATCTTTCGTCCAGATTGGTGTGCCCCGCAAATTCCTTCATGTACCTCGGCCATTGCTTGGGCAGCCTCGTGTGGGCCGAGGCACAATAGTAGTAAACCATCCTCGCCCTTGCGATATAATTCATTTTGATACGACACATAATTCGTGGCGAGCACCTTCGTTCTTCGGTCGTGTTTCCCATTGGGGTTATCGAGGTACCGTAACATCGTCTTTCTCCAATCATCGGGTTCTACTTCAATGGCACATACTTCTATGGGATCTCCTCGTTCTAGTAGGGATGGGAGCGACATTACCCTTGTACGTATTACGTGCGCGCGTTGGAGTGTTTGCTGATTAATCAAGGTAGGGTACAAGCGTTGACCCGTGTTCGCAATTCCCATAATTCGACCTAGTTTGCCTCCCATGAGTTGTGCTCCGGAGGTGATCTGGGCGAGTTCGTCGGCGTCAGTATTGTGGATACATGAAATGTGTTCAAATGTGATTCGTTCGAACGACTCGGCCAGGTAGGTGGCGACCATGTGATAGGGAGCTAAAGTACAACTCATGCAACGAAACACGTCGTTCAGTTGGTTAATCACAAGTTCGGAATCACCAAGGACGAGAACGCGGGGGGCTCGCAGATCGTGTAAAACATGGAGGCCGATAATGAGGGCTTCATACTCGGCCTGATTATTGGTGCAGCTGAAATCTAACTTGAGAGAAAAATACCATCGGCAGTGGTCAGGCGACTGAATTGCGATACCGACACCTGCCGAGGTCGAAGTACTGGAACCATCAAAATGCATAGTCCAATGGTTATCGCGTGTGGTAACGAAACCGATGTCGACGTCGCCTCCCTCAAAACCATAAGGGGATGGGTGTTATGCCAGGAAGTCGGCGAGGGCTTGCCCCTTGACGGCCTTTTGGGGTACATACTGAAGGCTGAACTCGGATAAGGCGAGTGTCCATTTCTCGATTCGGCCTTTGACAATGGGCCGAGTCAGCATGTAACGAATTACGTCTGTTTGGGCGATGACCTGCGTAACTGTTGGGAGCATGTAATGCCGAAGCTTGGATGCGACAAAAAACAACGCTAAGCAAAGTTTTTCGACAGGGGAATAATTAAGCTCTGGTGAATTCAGGTTTCGGCTAAGGTAAAAGATAGCTTGTTCGCGTCCGACGTTGTTATCTTGCTCGAGGAGACACCCAATGGATTCAGCGGCTGCCGAAATGTACAATTTAAGAGGTTTGTTGCGACAAGGTGGAACGAGCACAGGTGGGGTGGAAAGGGCCACCTTGATTTCCGTAAATGCAGTTTGATGCTCTTCGCGCCATTCAAATCGGTCGGTCTCCTACAGTTTAAGGAGCGTAGAGAATGCTTTCATCTTATCGGCCGAATTGGTGATGAAACGACGGAGGAAATTTATCTGCCCGAGTAACGACTGGAGCTGTTTCTTTGTCGCAGGAGGTGGGGCACTAATGATGGCGCGAGCTTTATTTTCGTCGACCTCGATGCCGCGATGGTGCACCAAAAAGCCTAGGAAATTACCGGCCGAAACACCGAAAGCACACTTGGCCGGGTTCATTTTGAGGTTGTTCTTGCGCATGCGAATGAACGCTTACCGCAGGTCGTCCAGGTGTGTTTGACGGCGTTTGGATTTTACGACCATATCATCGATATAAACTTCGACGATTGTACCGATTAAGTCGTGGAAGATCATATTCATGGCTCGTTGGTATGTGGCGCCGGCATTCTTGAGGCCGAAAGGCATGACTACCCATTCGTAAGTACCAAGTGCCCCAGGGCAACGGAAAGCCGTCTTGTGGACGTCAGCTTCGGCGATGAAAATCTAGTTGTAACCCGCATGACCGTCCATAAAAGATAGCAGTTCATGATTAGCTGCGGCATCAATTAATAAATCTGAGATTGGCATTGTATATTCGTCCTTGGGGGTAGCTAGATTCAGATTTCGGAAATCGATGCAGATGCGAAGGGCACCATTTTTCTTCAACACAGGGACGATATTGGCCAACCATTCGACATACCGAGCGGTCCTAATAAACCCGGCTTTTAGAAGTTGAACTAATTCTTCTTTAATGCCGAGCTGTAATTCGGTCGAAAATCGGCGAGGGGGTTGTCGAAAAGGCTTACATCCTTCCTTGATGCGTAGCTCATGTTCCACAAGGTTCCGGTCGAGGCCTGGCATTTCATGATAGCTCCACGCGAAGTAATCTCTAAATTCGTGGAGTAACTTCCGGAGTTCGACCTTCATGGACTGTGGGAGTAGCGCGCTAATAAACAATGTTCGAGGATCATCGGCCGTGCCTACGTTAACTTCTTCTAACGGGTCATTGACTTGAGGCCGATGGTCTTCGAGTTCGGCCGACGCAGCCTGAACTTTATCGAAAGATAGAACGGGGCCGTTATCTGCTTCGGCCAGAAATTCGATTAAATTGATGCCAGAATGTGGTTGCTTGGTAATGGCGTACCAATGGGCCAGCAAACGTTCCATTGTGGATGAAACCGCGGCCTGACGCCGTTCTTGCGTAGTGTGCTCAATCATCGGCATTGGTGACCAAATCTGCCAAACCAAGTTTCGCCGAATCCTGTTGGACAGTCTCGGCGCCGACCTCAATCACTTTCTGTACCGAAATTCTCGTCGGCCGCCCATCCTCGTTGCGGCCTTGGAAGGTGATGTAGCCGACGTGATCATCGTAATAGCGAGCCTGAATCATGTTGGTTTCAAATGGCTGGTTATCGGATGGGTGGACCACGACCGATTTGCCATCCTAAAAGATGAGGACTTGGTAGAGTGATGAAGGAATGCAACTGGTTTAGTGGATCCAGTCACGACCAAGTAATGCGTTATAATCGGTCTTGGAATCAATGATAAAGAATGCCGTCATGTGTTGACGACCAGCAATGCTAACTTCCAACGGGAGTATTCCTTTGGTCTGAGACTTATCACCAACGAAGCTGCTCATAGTGATCCCTGACGGAATGAGTTCGCTATCAGAACGGCGTAAAGCCTTCATGACGGATATTGGCATAATGTTGACTGTGGCACTACAGTCGACAAACACCTTAGAAATGGGAAATCCTTCGATGTGAGCCATGACATACAACGGCTTCAGGTGTTGGAGATTAACCGAGGGGGAGCGGGGAAATAGCTCGGCCAAAGCTGCCTTAAGGTTGTCCCCGCTTCGGGTTTCTCTGTCGTCGTTTGCGATGAAGTCTACTTGTGTTGCTTCCTCGGCAACTACGTCCCCGTCCAAGAAATTCGATTGGTAGGTACCTAGCTGGAATTCAGCTGGTAGGACGTGGACCATACTGATCTCCATATGTTCGAGGACCGAGAGACCCATTGGATCGTGGTCGTCGTCCTCTGCAGAACTAACCTCAGTAGTAGTCGGCGGAACATCCTCGATTAAACTTTTGAGTTCCTTGGTAAGAACTGGTATCTGAGACGTGGGAACCAAATCGAGTGCGGGTGGGCTATTTCCCTCGACGATGTTGACTGCCGAAGATTTACGTTGGTCATTGGCTACACGGGCTCGTTCTTCATAGGCAATACGGGCGTTCCTCGTGTCTAGATATGTATCCAACCGTGCTATCCGTTGTTCCTCGTCGGCCGTGAGGCCGAAAAGCGATACAGCCGAGAAAACTTCGAAATGATAGCGTAAATGCAGGAGGTCTTCAAGCGAAAAGGGTAATTCGGCGGTGTTGATGTCTGTATAGGGATCGACCTCAAAACCAAGGACCCGAGCCTCCCGTATATGTTGGAACCTAGCTTTAATTGCTGGGTCGGAAGTTTTCTGGATAATTTGCTCAGCATCAGGGCAAGTTAAAGCTAAGTCGAGGGCTTCCTGACACGCCTTGGGTAATTCGTACAAGTCATTGGCAGAGTATTTCTTATGAAACTCTCGCATGTATTCCTGGGATTCACCGAGGAATGAAGGGTGTAAGTTGCGTCGTATTTTAATAAATGGCTCGCGCGGTGGTAACGGAGAAAGTCTCTTTTCGGCCTCTTGTCTAAAGTACTCTAGACGAGCTCTCGTTTCCCCAGGCCGGAGAAGGATCTTAATACGTTTCTCAGATTCCTCAATGGTGGTTTCGAAACCGGTAGCTGCTACTTTCTTCCCTTCGGCTAACTCGGTCATGATAGTCGGGGTTGGCCGTTCGCTAATGTCTTCCACGGCCTTCTTTGGCTGCCACTGGTTGGCCGGGCTGGCTTGCGCTTCTCGTCGCCGAGCCAAGCAATCTATCCGTTGACGACGACGTTTTTGGGATTTGGACAGCGCCGTATATAAGCCAGTCGGAGAATTGTAACTGTACCAGCGTTGATCCGATGTCTTGGGTGGTTTGAAAGTTTTGCGATCGGCTGGTGAGCCCAAACTGTTGATATTGCGCGAGTAATAATCCTCATTGTAGAAAGGTGCGTCGAAATCCAGACGCCGCCTGACCGAGGTCTGGTCTTTTGGCCGTACTTGTGGGCCGAGTCGATCAAACACTTGACGTCGTGGACCGTTACCAAGTCCCTTCAGTGATGTTACAGGGGCCGTAGGGGGTGTTGAGGATGTCTTCTTCCCAGGTTCAACTGGTGTTTTACAATGATCACATAAAACTGTTGATTCATGAGTTCCGTCGGGACTTGATCTCGTCATAGGATCATCGGCGGGTGGCCCTGATTGTTCCACAGGTGGTGCATTTGAAAAGAAATCAAGCTTTAGTCTTGTTCGGCCATTCCGTTGATGGATATGCTGCACCGGGACGTATTCGGGCTTCCCTTTGTTTTTAGGGATATGAGCATCCACCATACCAATCGTTGTTGAAGGGAAGGGATTGATGTCGACCGCCATCTGCTTTTCCGGAAATTTCAACTTTCCTTTCTCGATCCAACTTTGAATTGTGTTTCGGAACACAACACAATTATTGGTTGCATGCTTATTAGAATTATGATACTTGCAGTATATCTTTCCCTTTAATTCATCGGCCTTAGGGATATTATGTCCCGGCCGAAGCTTGATGATTTTTGCTGCCAATAATTGATCGAAGATTGCATCAGCTCTGGTGATATCGAAAGTGTATACTTTCGATATCACCTGCGCCAAGGCCTTGCAATTCACCTGCGCCAAGGCCTTGCAAACATAGGGTTTGTCTATTACTATCTCGGCCGCATCTACACTAGCATACTGAGGGTCTTCACTTTCGGCCGATGCGTAGCTAACCGTGGGATTCTTATACAACGTTCCCCGAGATGGTGACTTCGATATCTTTTCTTCTCGGAGCAGATAATCATATTGCTCAATGTGTTGAGCAAGTTCGTACATATCTTGGATGTTTGCCCCCAGGAACTTCTTTTTGTACTCCACGTCTAATCCGTTGAGGGCGATCCTGATGAATTCCACTTCGGGGAGTGGCACTCGGCACCAATTCCTGGCCGATTTAAACCTTGTTAGGTATTCCATTGGAGATTCATCAGATGCTTGAGCCATCCTGGCCAACGATGATACGGACATCTCCATCCCTGGCCGATAGAATTGTTCATGGAACTTTTCGACTAACTCTTCCCAACTCTGCACGGAGTTGGGTGGAAGATTAATGTACCAGGCGAAAGCTGAGCCTGTCAGTGAAAAGTTAAACAGCCGTAGTTTGTAGAAATCGCTATTGACGTCCCCACACTGCGCTGTGAACCGAGCCACATGTTCTAGTGAGGATAAAGATGATTCACCGGCGAAGAGGCTGAAATCAAGGATCTTAAATCCTCGTGGGTATTCAAACCTTTCCACATAAGCCGGGTATGGATGAATGAATTTTGGAAACTTCGGCCCTTTCTTTAGGGCCGAATCAATCATTCTCTGGACTTCGGTCACGTTTATGGAAGCGGCTTCTTCTCCCTAGCTTGGTCCCTCGAATCTATTTCCCGGTCCACCTCTTCTTTCTAAGGTGATTGGCTGCGGTCGGGCGGGCCCTCTCTCGGCTGGTATTGGCACATCCGTCGAAAGCTGCCGAGGTGGGCCGACGTGGCCATCTTCAAAGGCTTTACTAACCAATAGTTCAAGCATTCTGGTCTGTGTATCGTTGTTACTACGTATTGCTTCTAGCAAATCATTCATCTTCTGACCAATCGACTGCTCGACCTGACGATATTGTTCATCCAGTCGTCTCCGAAGGAATGTCCTAGTTGGTGGATCGGAACCTTCCCCACCATCGTCGTCACAATCTTCCACTATCCTTTCCACAAACATTCCCGCCATTTGATTCGGGGCTGCTGAGTTGTGAGGTTGTCCGCCGAGACAGATTTCATTTTCTCGACGTGCTACACTTGTGGCCTCGGGCGACGCAGCAATGATCGGATTTTTCGTAGGGTGCAAATCCTGCCCAAGGCCTTGCACTGGCAAGTCAGTTGTTGACTTTCCCATGGTTGTTTTCTTCTTTGTAGACCGTGTTTCAACGGTCATGAACTCCGAAGGTTTAGCACAAAGGTCCCACTGGGCGTGCCAAAATGTTGACTCTAAAAATTACAAAACCTACGTGGCGCGCAAGCCGAGTAACTAATAAGCTAACTACGTCATTCGGTCGAATGCGGGGCGTGCCAACTCGTCGGCCGAGCTTGGCCGAGGAGTAAAATTTGTTGATGTCGCTTTGAGCGCGTCGTTGACTTCTCTATCTTGCGATTGCGACCGAGGAAGGAACGCTCTCGATCTCTGGGTTCTACAGCCTGAAGACAAGGCTACTAATTCTGCGGAGTTCACAAATCGTCGGAGCCCGATTCGGTCACTGTGATTATATTCGTAAGAGTATAAGCACGTCGAATCGAGACCAAACTATATGGGCACAGGTACTCAAACGTGATGTATGTCTTGATGGTGAACGTAGTTCGGCCGTCGGAATGCCGAACCCTGAAACTCACTCACGAGTATCCAATCATAAAACCACTCGGCGTCCAGTACGCCGAGTAATGCAATTCGTAACACCTAACTATGCCGAGAAGGCTAGTAAGGTGACCTTTGCCAACAAGGGTTCGAAAACCCTTCTCGACCGAGACTTAGATAGATAACCGGTCGACCTCGACGCAGTGCTGTTTATCCAAAATGAAGGTGTTTCTTGGTCGGCTGATTCTGCGGCAGCAGTGCTGTTTATCCAAACTGAAGATGCTCGCCGGGTGCTTCCACAGTGCTGTTTATCCAAACTGAAGGTGTGTCGGCAGGAAAAGAAAAGGAAAAATCTCAAGGTGTTTGAGAGGTTTTGCGCAGGGCAATTGTATGCTGATTTTGAAAGGGTTTTTCTGTTGCATGATTTCTTGTATTTATAGTGCCCCATTCCTTGAACAAATTCTGATTTGGATTGGGAGTCCTTGTCCCATTGCGCCTCTAACTCGAACAAACCTATTCTTACTGGGATTCTGAATTTTCCTTCTTTTCGGGACTCCATTCCTTGCCGGTCGAGGATCCTGGTCGCACTAGGACTTCCTCGACCTTTCCTATTCATCCGGACTACTTATGATAGGATTTGGCCGATCCTGCCAGCTGGCCCGGGATTTATTACTCGGCCCATAATATTTACCATCACCTTGGGCCGAGCACATCCTGTTGCTCGGCCCAGCAATAATATTTTGGGCCCAAACAAATAGTTACGCTAGTTTGCATCATATAACTTACTTAAAAACCTAGATTGTAGCTAAGCCTCAAGACAATTAATCAAGTTTAGGCACAGTGATTAAGAATTCAACACCAAAATGAAATCAAAAGATAAGCCAAAAAACAAAAAAACAAAAAAAAGAAAGAAAACTAGATCATCATATTAAGGACCTTAATTTAAGGTTAAAACACCTTATTTATATTAGAAAAATCCTAAAAATGTGGTAAAGACTCCTAAAACGAAACAAAGACTTCAACAATAATAGACACAAACTAGGAAAGAATCTTTTTTGACTTTGGAAACACTTCGGCCAGTTCACGCCCATGATTTGGGGTCGTTCCATCTTATGGAAAATTCTGAAAAAGAAGAAACATGTACTTGCCGTAACTTTCCAAGCATATATTGCACATGACTAGAAAAAATATGGAAAGCCTTCAAATCTTCATTCTTCCCACAATTGTTCAGTTTTGACGAGAATGCGATTTTTGGGGGGTTAACTTATAAAGCTGAAACAATTGGCCTCATAGAAAATAAGAAATTTAAACAAAATGATCTTCAGTCTATTAAGTTCTTTCTCCAATTGCCCTTGCATTAAAACTTCTTCAAAAGGTTGATTTATCATTAAAAAAAAAAAAAAAAAGTCATAAGTGCGCATATTGAGTGAAATTAAGAAAACGAAAGTAACAGGCCCTTTGAAAACTAATTTCTCAACAAAACCTAGGATGATTGGCATGAAATATATGACATAATGCACTTATCACGTGCTTATTTATATACTCAGGGTATACATATATGATGTATTATTTAATTAATTACATGTTACATATTGGCCACAAGTGGACAACCATACAATTACTATTATTTACAATACTTCTCTTGGATGTTCACTAATTAATGATAGTTGACTCGATAAAACCTTATTTGAAAAACTCAATGTGACAAAACCTTAGTGAATTAGAAAAATGGTGCACATATTCTGACACAATGTTGCCTCACTAAAACCTAGTAAGGAAGAACCCAGTGGGTTAAAAGCCTAGTTGAAGGGAATAGAGCATAACACTTATATATCATGTATAGTGTATTGTCAATGACTCCTCCTGATGGAAACTCCTTTTAGCAAATAATTCGCCTAAAGATTTTATTTTATTTTTTTATTTTTTTTACGAAATCGCCTAAAGAAAATAAGATGTGATTTTAACAATCATCATTGTTAAGTTTGATATAGGAATTGAACTTTGGTAGAACTAATTCTTCGGAAGTATTGGAGTTTATGAATAATGATTGACAATAGTCATTTGTATTTTGTAAATATTAGAGGAATACACAAGAATCTAGGCTATTTTACATGAAGCATGTTAGTGTACAGAATAGTTACAAATAGTTCAATATTAATTGTAATACAAATACAAATCTTAGCATTCGGGACGCATGAGAGAACCCAAGAGAATTTATAAGGGAATTTTAACGAAAAGTTTTCGGTATTGTTTATTTTAACGAAAATCTACATTTTTACACTAAAAAGTCAACACTGGTACTATTCATTTTCTTCTTATCGTAAAAACTCAAAGTTTTCAAATTTTTTTCATTAGTTTTCCTAATTTATAATGCCCCTTGCCGCACCTTATATGGGGCTTGGCCTCAAGTCCATCTTCTTCCGCAATTGGGACTGTTACTGGGACTCTTGGATTAACTTAAAGCCCAAATCTTATTTTGATTAAAACCAATATGCTCAAATAATTTATCCATTACAACTAACATTTAATTATATGTTATCATCTTCCATGTAATGTTGTTAGTACTATTATAGGTGTGTGATCTTTTAGGTTCTAACTAAAGTCAATAATAAAATTAATTAACAAATTAATTTAATTCCACAACCCATGAGTGATACTTAGCAATATGTCATCACTACTCAGATCAGATAGAATTATTTGTGAAATAATCATGATACTTTTTTAGACCTTGATGTGGTTACAATGCAATTCAGTTCTTCTATCATTCATATCCTAATCAAGATTTACGTGATATGAAAATAATGTCAAATCACATGTATATATCTATGATAACTATGATGCATCTCATGTTGAAGTAGTTCATACAAACATAGCTTGATCAACAAGTACTTCAACCAAAAATTTCTGGATGGATCGATCTTCAAGTGACTTCAAGGGATATCTCCTCCTATTGGACAATTACTAGAAAGTGATAGATTCTTTATCATGCTTTCATGTATCTCCATACTCACACACATGAACCCAAGCAACACACTATTCGGCCCTGTGAGGTAGAGATGGGTTTGAGGTGGCTTTAAAGTTCATATATATAAGCACATGATATCTGATGATGACTCAAGTCTGAGAACTATTTGCATACTATAACTCGAAGTTTTGTAAGTTTGACATATGGTAAGCATTCATACATTTAAGCTTCTTGGGAAGTTAGTTTTCAGTGAACTTGTCCAACAGATAAGCACTTGTATATTCGCCACGTGTCTAGCATGCGTTGCACGAGACCATGCTAACCTTAATGCGATGCACATTGGCTTTTCTGGATAGTCAATGTTCAGTTGACTTTCCAAACGGTTAGGAACTTTGTTTAAGGACCGAGTGAATATGGAATACAAGTATCCATGCCCTAACATTAAGACATTGTTTCCATACCTAAAGTCATATGGACCATTCATAATATATTACCTTTATAATATAAAGCCAAATTCATGAATGAGTAAATTTTGTCCCATTATTCAATTAATTAAAATGAAGTTGTTGCATAATATTCAATATTAGAAAATTGGCTTTAAGGGCACAATTCCAACACAACGCTGATTCACAACATTATTGATTTTGTCATTTCTTACGCTAACGACAATAAAATTGTCTCACTACAGTAACCATCCCAAAAATTGCAGTAAATATGAGCACAACTAAAAAACAATTGACTTGATCCTAATTTTGATGGATAAACTGTCTTTGTGTACACAACTACTTGTTGGTTGGAAATTTAACCTCAATGGTTGGAAATTTAACCTCAATGGAATTGATCATGATGATTCAATTAAGCATGATGCATCTCTTAAGCAGGAATTAGCAATGAATAAAATGCTTAATGCTTGTGGTAAGCAATGAGAATTTGTGTGCTCAAAATCAATCCCAAGTGGCATGAAATAGCCTACAAAATTTGAGAATTTTAGTTCTAATAGAAAGTGAATAATATAATGAGAGAGCATCCTCGCCGGATCTTCTTTGTGAGGATTCCAAGGATCCTCTAATTACATCCATTCATCGTCTATCGTGTGGCCAGTGTTTGTCAGGAACTATTTATATTCAATTTTAAATAAAAAAATTTACAATGATTTCTGACCGCATGATGTACGATGAACGAATGTAATTTGAGAATCCCCAGGATCCTCACAAAAAGGATCCTGCAAGGATCCTGTTGGTAATATAATGACCATTTTGTAGATATGTCTATGTCATTGATCAAATCATCCACAATAAGATGTTGAATAAGCTCACATACATGCTTTTAAGTGAGGGCAAGCACTACGGGATCCAAGGTCAATTTTGATTAAGATGGTGGCTAAGAAGAAAGACTATCTTAATGAGTTGTCAAAGGACTATCCTGAAGGTACCCAATACCTGAGATGTTAGTATTCGATGAGGCTAAACTTAACAGCATGATGGACGTAGTCGGTTAGCCTGGTTATGAGATCATAGGAGGAGATTTGGGCCGGTTTAAGAGACTGACATGTCTTCCTATTGGTCCCAGCATCTCCTGTGTTGTAGCAGTTGGAGATTCAATTGGCAACAAAGATAATAATTAGAGAGACATCTGACTCCACGGTCGCTTATCTACAATAATATATATACATTAGATAGCTAAGTTGTATCCACCACAGTTTAAGGGTTTGTACTGCCACTTGTTGATTTTCAGACTAAACATGATCATGATGGTGAGGATGCTGACCATACTTCACTAGGGTATTACATAGTTTGGTAATAGGTAAATTTACTACCATCAGAAACTTAGTTTTTTGGTGGGCAAGTTGTGAGTATTTTGTATAGGTCTCCTACCATTGTCAACTATTTTGGTTAAGTCTACTACTATATAGTATTTTGGGTGAATATAAGTATATTCTAACACGTCCAGGGCTGGTCCAAACATTTTGGAGGCTCTGGGCAAAAATAAAAAGGGGCCCACAAACCTACAATTACGCACAAGAAAATTTGCATTTTTTATGTGATTTTTTTCTTTTTTTTCAACTAGGTTTTTCAAGGATTTTCAATAATTTGAATAAGTATTTTTCTTTGTCGGAGATTAAGTTCGTCATACCTAAAAAAACAAAGTTACACCATAAAACTTGGTCAACTGATCATAAAGAAAAGAAGATTGTCGTATGGTATTACTAGCCTCTTTGTTAGTTTGTGTGAGAGACTATTTTCTTATATCGTCCTTACGCGCTTCTAAAATTAAGGTATAAATAAAATAACATTCTTCATCCTTAATATTAAAGTATATGGAAGACAATAAATAAATAAAGATTATTTCCAAAGATTATTTTATGTGATTGCAATATAGATGAGTAAATAGATGAGTTAATTTTTCCTTCTCTTCCTTCACACAAAAAGGAAAAGCAAATCGCAATTCAAGCAGGCAAAACGCACAGCAGCGAAACACAAACAAGCCATCTAATAGATCCATATTTGCATTGTTCTCTTCTTTTTCTGCTTCTTATTTTTTCGCTGCATCGTCATCTTTTTCCCTTGCCTCTGTTAATTGTGGTATTCAATGTTCTAAATCACTTGGGAGTAATCCATCAAGAGAAATCCTAAACTCAATCGAGCAATACTTGATGTCTAGAGTGTTGAAGCACATGACTTTGACAATGCAATTTTCTAACTAAAAGCATTGTATATTTGGTAGAAAAGAAAGTTCCAGTTTATTCAGTTGCCTGAAAGTAATCTCATTTTCTAAATAATCTCCACTCTTGCCAAATTAAATTGAAAAAGAAATAAATACATTTATTTGTTCAAGGTTAAACTTGAAATGCAATGAATGTCAAAAACCTGCAACCCACTTATAGCTAGTAATTATAATCAAAGGTAAAAAGAAATTAACAATCAAACAAAAAAATAGTAAAAATTGTAAATAAAAGAAGTGCGAGCCTAGTTCAAACACAAGACCTTAATGTTATTGGTGAGCAACGAAACTAGCGTCTTTACCCATACTTCTTAAAGAGTTAACCAATTTTTATAAATTTATATGCTTATAGAAACTTATATCTTTATCCATACTTCTTGAAAAGTTAACCAATTTTTATAAATTTATATGCTTATAGAAACATATATGAATTCACTACCTTAATAATTTTTGTGCCTCGATTTTTTGAGGGCCGGGACGGTCGCCCAGCTGACACTAGGCTAGGGCCGGCCTTGAACTCGTCCTTTGTATTTTGTATATGTAAACTTCAACAAACTAATATGTATGTATGTATGTATGTATGTATGTGCATGGACCTATAAGGCCTTAATTCAAAATGTATTATGAGTTTTAATGTTACAAATGCGTTATGAGTTTAATTAGGGATAAAGTTTACCAGCAAAAAAGAACAAGGGATGTGATTTTACCAGCAAAAATGAGAAAATTATAATTTTCAGCATAAAGTTATAACTTTTCGCAGGGAAATATCTGTCGGGATAAGATCAGATGATAATAGAATCCGTAGTCTAAGCTTCATCGGGCACAGTTTCAAACTTCGGTGAAAAAAAAAAAAAGAGTCGTCGGGATACATATGCTTTCCTCAGTAAAATATTCACCACCACATGGCTAACCAGCTACTACATTAGTGTCCAAATTTACTGTAGGCGTTGAGAAATATCTTTGCTAGCAACATTATGCTGGCAAAATTTGCCCCAGTGAAATTTGACATTTCCCGGCAAACCTTTTTCGTCGGCATGATCGTTGAAAAATGCTATTTTTTAGTAGTGATTGCATGGACACGTACAATGCACATGAGGTCTCATATATGTCTGTACAAATTTTTAATAATCCTACACGTCATTATGGATCTAGAATGGCCAAGATACTAATGCCATCATTGGGTCAATAAGGTTATGGTTCATGACAAGCGTACACTACTTCTATAATTTGTGTGATTTAACTTATAAGAGAATATAAGAGTTTCTCAGATAAAAGATATGACTTAAAGAATTCATAAAAATATATGAAAAATGAAATAAACAAAATCGAAAGTAATGTAATGGCACTGACGTTGTAAGTAAATAAAAGGCTGATTTTCTATTTGCTTTGCCTGTTTTCGTCTATTTCGTTAAAGATTAGTTAACCCGGCTTACATGACAAGGCATTTTGGTCCTTTTAACTTAATTGTCTTTGAATGGCAAATTATTCCACATAGTATTAAAGTGGGATCATTCTCCATCTCCTCCATCTATCTCATACTCTTTTCCAGCCTTACATCCCACCATTTAGTCATCTCCCCTACCTCTTTCTCACTTGACAACCTCCTGTCAGCGTATAAGTTAGTGCAACATCTGCAATTCCGAGTTTGGAATGTGTTAAGGTCTTGAACTTCAACTCGGCGGTGCTCTAGGCCTTTTTGAATCAAATACCTAATTCACCATCGACCTCCCTAACGAGCTCCTCTCCACTGCCGCCCCGTCACCAATTGGTTCTAACAAAACTTCGTCTCTTACCACCCCAACACCCAGATCGAAGCCATTGTCGTGTTTGAAATGTAAGAGCACACTCATTATAACATGTTTGAAATAAAATAAGGAGTAAGAGAGTAAAATAGAGACAAGACAGATATTTGGAGGATAAATTAGACAGAAAAATAGAGACAAAAGAGAGATTGAGAGGATAAATTAGTGTGTTATTCGTTCATATCAGAGTGCCTATTTACAAGCTTAAGATTTGTATAGATTAAATTTTAAATTTTATTTTCCTAGTGAAAGTTATCCAATGTATAATTTCACATTAATATTATCAAACGAAAGGAATTGTTGCAGTTGTTTGCTTAGTAAAAGATCGAGTCACATTAGGGTTAAGGATGGTTCGGTTAAGCACAATTCACTTCTTAGGTACAATCAAACATTTGTTTCCTAGTAAGATTATGCACAAATGTACACACTTTAAGTTCATTTAGCACGATTATTCAAAGTGTCATGCACTGAACTATACAATAAATTAAATCGATGTGAATGAGATGAAAAAATAAATTCACTTTCTTCCAATTTCGCTAACACATACTTAGGGTATCAAGCATGCATGATGAGTCAATAATATTCTATATTTTACATTAATCTTAGTTATAACTTATTGAATATTTTTAGAGAATTTTGATACTTTGCTTTATATTTCAATATGTGAATCTATTTGGGGAAAAAGTGATGAAACTGATGAATTTTGGAGTAATTCCCATTGGAGTGGATTTGTGAGTCTTTCAAAATATTTTTATCACAATTCCAAATTATATTTCCAAGCTGTTTGAATGTGGCGAGTTAAGATGATGACTTTTGAGGAAGCTTTATTCTACGAAGTTGTTAGTGATGTTATAATCTTTCCAACGCCATATTTTGGGCTTGATTTGGAGCGGATTTGGTCATAAAACCTGTGGATTCTTTGGCTGATCAAATTACCCGATTTGAATAGGATTGTGTTTCCTAGTTTATTATTTTATTTGGTCTTCAGGATTTGGTGGAAGAGCTATTTTAGGTAGGATTTAGGTTTATTAGTCTATTTATATGCTGAGTTAGGAGCCCTAAGGCCATCTCCAACCGAAGGTTGGCCAGAGGGCTCGTTTTAGTCCTCTGGCCCTTTAAGAAATTAATATTTTAATCAACAGTATAGGGCCATATTTGCTTCCATCTCCAATTGAGGGCCAAAGGGCCATAGGGCTCATTTTAGCCTTATCACAAAAAACCGTCTCCAACCGAGGGCCAAATGGCCATAGGGCCAAACATAATTTATTATTTAAATTTAATATTGTATAATGGCTTAGGAAGTTATAGGAAAAAAATAGAATTAAAAAAAAAACAATTTTAAAAAATTTTGTAAAAAAAAAAAAGAAAAGAAAAAAAAAATAGCGGCTAGCTGACGTCAGCTAGCGGTTGTATTTGAATTTTGGCCTAGCATTCCTATCGGATATAACCGACAGGAATAATTAACAATACTATCAGTTATATCTGTTGTATTCCCTTCAAGTACAAATATATGGATAGTATAATGGCACAAGTAAGGGTGTCAAACCACAGGGACTGATTAGAACTCTACAAATTACTAGCTTTATGTGAACCCTCACTAACAATGAAAATGAAAACTAAATTTAGATTCTTGTTTTGGTATCTAAAGTAACTTAAAATGCAATACAAAATAAAGATGAATGATAGATTGATTCAGAAACGATGGGAACGGAACTAGGGATACCGATTTCACCATTACAAGCCAATTCCATGAAAATTAAGTTAAAATGCATTCAACTCTCCAATTTGCGACTAGGGTTCGTTTTACTCATTTATGATCATCCATTTGATGTGTGGTTGTGATCAAGTACTCCTAATCTGCAACCCAATTGTGATGTTCAACTTAGATTAGCAAGTAAGAATCCATTAAGAACAAGAAAACTTCAAAGAACCAAAGAAATCACATGGCAGGATGTATGCATAGCAGTTTCTTCCTTCATTCACATGTCCACCAAGATTAAGCATGATGTGTACTATAACCCTGATCAAATAATTCATAAGTAGTCCTAATGGTGATCAAACATTAAGATTAACAAACAAATTATACTATAAAATTAGTGAATTAAACAAGAACACAGATTGGTAATCTGAATACTTCAACTTAATAACATAAAGTAGGTTTGCAAGGCTACATTGAAATCCCCAGCTATGAACTAAATCACACAACATGATTATAGAATATATTAATATCAAGAACAACATGAGTGAAATTAAAGTTCATAGAAGAAACCCCCTTGAAGCAATTCTGATATTGAACTTCTCCAAGAATAGCGTGGCTGCGTGGTTTCTTTGGTGGCTGCAAATAGTGAATGGAGAAAGGATTTTGTTTCTGGAAGAAGGGCCAAAGAAAGAGAAAAGAGAGAGCTATGGGCGTCCCCAAGGCGAAGCTTATGTAAAAGTGGCTGAAACTCTCAATTTTATAAGGTTAAAGAGGCTGTTATAGATTGCTAATACATCCCAATAATTGGACATTTAATTCCCATGTTTTTTGCTATTATTGGTCTTATAAGGAGCCATATTCATCACCATATTCAGTTTCCACTTTTAATTCTTTGTCTACATCAGCCTCCTTATTCAATTCTCCATTTTTAGCACCATTTTGCCTTATTTGTCCTCAATTGAGCTCCAAAATACGGTTAGCTGCACACTAACACAAAAGAGGGTAAAATACAACTAGTTTAACTCAAAAATATCACTAAAGGATAAATGTATCAAATATATGAGTTATCACAAGAATACTCAGCCCTCTGGCCTAGCTTGGGGCTGGCTGGTTGGCTGGATTAGGCTAGCCCTTTAGCTTTTTTAGATTCCATAAGGCCCACTAGCCCTGTGGCGTAGCCCTTAGTTGGAGATGATTTTCAGGCTATTTTTGGCCCTCTGGCCCTCTGGACCTTTCAGTTGGAGATGACCTGGATGGCAGAACGTTTTGGGGTCATAACTTTGGTTTAGGAGCTTTTGACGACTTATTACAAGGGTGTTTTCTATTTTTTCATGATAATATTTTATTTTTCAATTATAATTATGCGTAACTAATTTCCTTTTGTTAGGGCGAGGCTATGTGGATGCAAATTTCCATCGTCTTCTTCGCTTTGGCTAAAGAATCTCCGATGCCAAAATTAGAATTTAAGAGAGAAAGTGTTTAGGAATTTTTTAGGGAGAGAATGAAATTAGCATTTTAGTGGGAAAACGTGGCTATTTATAGGGGAGTGACTGGCCCTATTTGGATAATAAAGGCTAACCACATATGGTCAAATTGTGAGTGTAATTGCAAGATATGATCTGAAATAATATCTTGGCAATTAATTCCAAATTGAATAGGAAAATTGGGAGTTACCTTTTGAGTAAGGATTTGATGAGGAGTGATGAGAGGGTTTTAAATAAACCATTTTGATCACCTTCGACTCTTCCTTGATTGAGTCGTTATTGTCCGTTGCATGCGTGTGAGAATCCAGGTGTGCCTTGAGGGTAATTTTGTCCTTTTAACCCAAAAGTATATGTGTCACCTCCATAATTTTCTTGATTATTTTTGGCTCCACAAATGCCCCCACATCTACTGGGCTACTCGCAGGAAAGGGCAGCAGGTGTAGAGATCTCTAACTTTGATGCAGATTCCCACTTGGATTTGGAATTAGATTCTTCTAGGAAAGGGAAATAAATTGCCTCTAAAGCCTATTTAAGCCTACCTTAAGTAGGGGATTAAATCAACTTCAAAGGGCAATTATTTATCCCTACAAGAAAGAGAGAAAGCTAGAGAATATTTGTTCCCCCTCCCCTAGCACTTTTCTTTGCTTGCCTGTGCAAAGAACCTTCTTCCATTGATTCTTTGTCTTCTCCGTGCCACACCAATGTAAGGAAAACTTAATTTTCTTTGTCTTCTTCTTAGGTGGTGTTGCCACGGGGCAGCCATCAGGGTGGTGCGGCACATCGGCTAGTAGAGGCCAAGAGTTGGCTTCGTATAGGATGAAGCGGTGGTGTGGCAGGGGCCATAGCTTGTGCCGCTCAGCTTAATTGAAGCTAAATGTTGGCTCGACATAGGCAAAGGAAATGGCATGACATAGGCCGCGGCTTGGGCTGTCATGTTTAGGCTGCTTGCCAAGAATGAGAAAACTGCTTGAGTTTGATTTCTCAGCTGCCGTAGATAGACCAATCAAGGACGGAGTTGCCAAGATCAAAGTTGCTGGAGATGAAGTATCAGATAAGCGAACTGTTGAGTGTGAAGTGGCTGTTGCCCCTAACCATTTGCTTCTTAGCTAGCCTTCGAGTATTCGATCTTTTGAGTTGTGTGGCTTTCTCACATTGGAGAGCAATTAGTTTATCCTCTCGCACTGGAGAGCAAACCCATATGGGTGTTGGGGAATTGGTTTACCATTCCGCATTGGAGAGCAATTAGTTTATCCTCTCGCATTAGAGAGTAGATGCAGATGGGTGTTGGGGAATTAGTTTGCCCTCTTGTATTGGAGAGCAATTAGTTTATCCTCTCGCACTGGAGAGCAAATCCAGATGGGTGTCAGGGAATTGGTTTAGCCTCTCGCACTAGAGAACAATTAGTTATCATCTCGCACTAGAGTATATCCAAATGGGTGTCGGGGAATTAGTTTACCCTCTCACACTGGAGAGCAATTAGTTTATCATCCCGTACTGGTGAGCAGACCCAAAAGGGTGTTGGGGAATTAGTTTACCATCTTGCACTGGAGAGCATGGAAGTTGTTGTCGTGAGTGTAGATGAGGAAAGCTAAACTGCTGGACAACTTAAATAATCCTCAACCTGTGAGGTCTTGTTTGGCAATCTGCTTGAGACTTCGAACTGCTTGTGGAACCCACGTAAGCGTGTAAGTGGGAAACACAACGAGCTTCTCCAAGACTTTCTTCAAGTATTGCGCCATCGTTATATGTTTCGTCGTGTGCCTTTTAGAGGATTGGTTGGTGATCAATTGAGAATTTGAATGGATTGTGAGCTTTTCCACTATTAAGTCTTTCGCTAGCAGAGGCTGCTAGTAAGGCCTCGTATTCTGCTCTGTCGTTGGATGCTTTAAAGTTTGAAGTGTCGTGGGTTTGGTCAGTGTAGATAGAAGCCACAAGGTGGTACGACTGGGGATCGTGGTGGAAGATCGGTATGGCTAGGAGCCATGGTGATAAATCAAAGGCGGTCGGAGGCCATGGAGTAGGCATGCACGACTTTGAGCACGAAGTTGTGATGAAAACAAGACATGCCCCTATTTCGTAATGGTTGGGCCGGTGTGTCTTTCTGGTACCTATCTGCCCCCGACGCGCGATTAGGCTGAGTTGATGCGTTTGTCGGAACAGAAGTAATCATTGTATCCTCCAGTGTATGTGGGATGATTCGATCTGCTCGATCTTGTCAATGAGAGGTAACCTGTTTGTGTTGGTTATGTCTCGTCTGAGTGTTTTGTCAGTAGCTTTGTGGCGTTGGAAACCATGCAATCATACGGTTAGAACTTCTCAACATCTTCTTGAATTTACCTCTCTAGGATATTAGAGCTTCCAGCTGCCCCCGGTTGCGACATGTTGGTCTAAGCTGTTTTTCCCTGTGCTTAGCTTGTCTATGTCGCGGCTGTGGTGCATGTGGTATGTTCCTAGCAGACAAGCGAACTACTCACAGGCTGCCGGTTGAACTTGAGTCAGATCGAGTGACTGCTTCTCTCCGTCTGTCGCATTGTCTACTCTAATGTGAGGTGGATGATGCTCATTGCGGGCTTAGCTGCGAATAAACACTTCTCCTAGAAGGTTGCTTATGTTGATTATCGGAGTGGTGGCCCCAATTGTGAATGTTTGCTCATTCATAGGCCTAACTGAGAGTGCACACTCTTCTACGCGCTAAGATGAAAGTATACGCTATTTTGAGGGCCCAGTCGAGAGTGTACACTGTTAGAACGATCGGTTCGTGACTGGTCAAGTGGTTGCTTACCAGGACGTTGTTGAAGAGGTTCATCGTCTGCCTTTATCCTATTTTGGGACACCTCGTCTCAGGCACGTTGCATCTCGATGCTCAGCAAGAGCTAATTCACCAAGGTAGTTTGCTGCGCGAGGGTATTTGTCAACTCTATGACTTGTCAAGACAAGTGTTGTTTTCCATTTGGGGTGGAAGAGCTTGGATGGTATACATCTCCTTATGTAGCGGAAGTGTATTGGACTCCAAGCGCGAGATTTAAGTTAGGATGTCAAATCTATGAAGAAATGGGGTGAAAATACCTTCGGTTCAATTATCGGTCTAAAAATATGAAGCTATGACAGTTGAACTAGTCTTGGACCAGTTGGGATTGCTCGGTGGGTTATGAGAGTGGGTTGTGCCTCAGATTGGACCATGGGAGTGGGTCGGATCGTCGGAGTAGGTCGGGTCGCTAGCATGGATTACCTCGTGTAGGGTGCGCATGAGCGCTGGGCTACTTCTCCTGCAGCAACTGCTTGGGCTTGCGCTGCTGAGGTAGTGGCTCAGGCAGGCCTACGCCGGGCCTCGCTCGGTTGCCTTGCAATGTGGCATGCGAATTGGGCCATGCGCCAAGTGGACGAGGCTTGGGCTTACGCTGCTGGAGTAGTTGCTCGGGCTTACAACGTGGGCTGCAGATTGGGCCGTGCGCCAAGTGGACGATACTTGGGCCTACACTACGGGGGTAATGGCTTGGGGCAGCTCACACTGGGCCTCGCTCGACTGCCTTGCAGTGTGGGCTAAGGATTGGGTTATGCACTAAGTGGACGAGGCTTGGGGTAACGGCTTGGGCTGCTTCTAGTGATTGGGCTTGCTACTACAAAGTGGTATGGGCCTGGGCTAGTGGTTTCCTCGCTGCCCTCTGCTCACCATAAGCTTGCTACCATGGAGTTGGCCCACTCCCCACTACCACGGTGGTCCCCTTGGCTGCCATGGTGGTGGTGCTCCTGTTGCCATCGTATTGAGCCTTGTGGATCGTCATGGTAGGGCTACGTCTTGTTCTTCATCATTTGATCCGGATCTTTGAACGTAGAAAGTTTCGTTCCTCGTGGTTTCTGAATTTCTCGTGATTGTATTTTTCCATTACCTCTATTCGAAGAATCCAAAAATTTTAGGAGTAAGAAAGTATGAAAAATTTACGAATGAACAAGAAATAAGAAAATTTGAATGCGAGAGTCTTCTTCGAGCGTGTGAATCAAACTCTCAATGAAAGCACCAATTTGTGGATGCAAATTTCCGCTATCTTCTTCTTTGACGAAAATGCACCTGCAAAATAATAACACCTAAGATTAAGACCAAAAGCCTCACGCGCCCATGATGAATGGGGGGCTTTGGCCGAAGAATCTCCGATGCCAAAGTTAGAATTTGAGAGAGAAGGTGTTTAGGAATTTTTTGGGGAGATAATGAAATTAGCATTTTAGTGGGAAAACATGACTATTTATAGGGGAGTGACCGGCCCTATTTAGAGAATAAGGGCCGGCCATATATGGTCAAATTGTGAGTGTAATAGGAAGATATTATGTGAAATAATATCTTGCAATTAAATTGGCAATTAATCCCAAATTGATTAGGAAAATTGGGAGTTACTGTGGATGCAAATTTCTTTCTCCTTGCTGTTGGACAAAATTGCACTTACAAAACAAATAACACCTTAGGTCAAGGCGAAGAGCCTCATGCCCCTGTGGATGCAAACCTCTGATGCTAAAGTTTGGAGAATTTAGAGAGTTTAGCAAGAGAATTGGAATTGAGTTTTGGAGAGAATTGGAATTGAGTTTTGGAGAGAATGAGAGGGCTTATATAGGGATGTGGCCAGCCATCTTGGGAGGAGATGGACTGGCCACTTGGATGGTTTTGTGGGTTAGGTTCTTGATTTGTGGTTAGTTAGCTAATAAATGGAATAATTATTTAATTAATTAGCTAATTATTATAATAAAAGAGGAAGGATTTGGGGGTTGCCTTGTGGAGAAGATATGATGAGGATGGATGAAATAGGTTGTACATAATTACCTATTTGGGCACTCTTGACTTGATTGAGGGATGATTGTCCACTGCTCACGCGTAGGAGTTCCAGTGTACCTCGAGGGTAATTTTGTCCTTTTCTACCCAAAAATCCACGTGTCACCCCTTGATTATTTTTGGCTCCACATTTACCTTTTGAGTGAGGATTTGATGAGGAGTGATGAGAGGGTTTTGAATAAATACCATTTTGATCACCTTTGACTATTCCTTGATTGAGTCGTTATTGTCTGTTGCATGTGTGTGAGAATCACGGCGTGCCTCGAGGGTAATATTTTCATTTTAACCCAAAAGTGCACATGTTGCCTCCATAATTTTCTTGATTATTTTTGGCTCCACAACGAGCCTCAACATGAATATGTAGTTTCTTTTTAATTTACTTATGATGTTATGCATGCATGCTTTGAATTATTTATCATTGAGTTTAAACTATCTATATATCTGCTTGATCACCATTAGGGTGTTTAGAAAAGTAGTCGGATGTAATTTTTGTTGGATTTACCCTAAAATTGATTAATGCTTCTCGTGATTGATAATTGTAAGTTCACTTAAGGTGAATGCCACACTCTCAAGGGTTGTAAGGTTTTTCAAAAAGTTTTCATAAAACTTAATAAGTCTTGCATGTTTAGATTTGATTTGAATGCCACAAATGGATTACATGTTTAATATATGTACTAGTTTGAATGTCTCAAGTAATTATTAGAATTACGTAAGATTGTTAATGGTTACGGCTAAAATCTAGTGCCTTTTACCTTTGATTTTCTAAGCTGTGTGTTATTTTTACTTTGTGTGATTTCTATATTGCCGATTTACTTTATTTTAATTTATTGCATTATTTACTTTAATACATGATTTCAAATCTTTTATAAATTTTGTGTTGAATAGTTAATTAAGAATTGGTTTTAAATACAAGTTATTCATATCAATCTTTGTGGAGAACAAGCTTGCTTGAGCTATCTTTACTACAATTACCTTATTCTTTTGCAAGTATTTCAACGTGATTTAACACTACTTTTGTAGGTGGTAAAAATCCTATCAATGCGTGTCTCATACCATGCTTTTATCACTTGACTCAATATAATATAAAATATGATTTAACTCCCATACGCCTCTTAACCCCAATTTAATTAACAAACCCTAGCTTGCTACTATAGATTATGCGATTAAATTTAGAGGCTTTGTTTTCATATCTTAAGGAATGGATCATGATGAACAACAAAAAATAAGCCTTGCTCTCTCCTAATTGGCGTCCCTTTATTGGACAGCCAGCTGGCTAGGAGGGTAAGTAGAGCATCACCAAGAAGACTCATGAATGTGGTGCAGTTTTGGTGCATGCAAATATATGACATGTATGGTTGAATGTGAAGGGACACAGCTAAAAAATATATACAAACAAAAGGGGGTGATTGTTTAACTTCCTCTCAAGTTCTTTTTCTCACCCGACAAATCATGGTGGAGGACCCTAATTATCTTCAAAAAAAATCAAACACCATTTCACATTTCTCCTTTTCTTTTTTTACCTAGTCAAGTCTACCTCACAAGAAACCAAATTTCAACCTCTTTTAGCGCCATTCTCTCTCCATCTCTTTTTTGTGTGTCTTCTTTATAAAAAAAAGTCTTTGCCAAATCTCCCTTTCACACATACACATATGGTTATGTTTTTGCTTTTTGGGTTTTGATTAACTTTCATAACTAAACAATGAAAATGCTCAAGGTAAGGTTAAAGTTTTTCTATCCATCTCAATAAATCAACACCCAATCATTATATAATTGATGTTATAACCTCGATGGTTGATTAGGTATTGGCACCCCAAATTGGACTCACACTGTATGCCCACCTTGCCATTTGAAAAATTGGAAATAATTAAAAAAAAAAAAAAAAAAAAAACCTATTTTATGTTAAAGCATATTGGTCATGATTGAACGGAACAATTATCACAGCTACGTGCATCTTCTGTAGTTATGCTGCCAACAAAAGAATAGAAAAGTGATGAAACTACATGCATCTCCCCCTGTATTTTAAACAAAAAAAAATTGCAGTTTCTGTTCTCTATATTGATTAAAGCAAGCCATTAAGGATTATCATGGAATTAGTCAAAAAGCAATCTAGCTACCATATTAGTTAATTAATTATCCTTCCCTTTGTTTTGTTCATGTTTATAACCTACCCCTTATGCACCCTTATTTTAGTCATAAGTAGATTCTAAAATCATCAGACATTAGAGAAAAATCAAAGATTTCATTCTCTTTAGCATGAAAGGTTTATCATCAATGAAAGAAAATATAAATAGAGAGAGAGAGAGAGAGAGAGAGAGAGAGAGAGATCATATAGATGATTATCCAGAATCCAAACATTTCAATTTGAAAATACAACAATCATGTAATAGATTACTAGTTGGCAATGAAGCTGATAAATTTTCTCCTTGGGGGATGCTACAAAAGACTGTAACTTTGTGGTACCTACCATGAGTTGATAGGAGAAAGAAAATTCATCTGCTTCATCACTTCAAGTAATCATCAACTTATTTATATTTAAACCACTAAGCAAACTGTTTGGAGTTATTAATTACTCCCTAACACACAGCAAGTGCTCCGTAGCAAACCGCTCCCCTATGTGCATGGTGTGCAAGCTGCTGAGAATTTTTTGTTACAGAGCACAAGGTTGGATATATATAGTACGTACCCTACTAATTACCTTCATTATTTGCCTTCCATAATTTCAAATCTTAAACCCGACCAACGAAAGAGAATAAGCTCTATAAGATGAAGCCTCCTCATGAGTTTTTATCAAAACTAGCAAAAGTTTACCCCTCATTCCTATCATTCCTATGTCACACATCAGGTTACGTGTAACGAAATGTGTGAGATAGGAACAAGATTTTTGGCTATTGTTGAAAAGTTTTATAAAAAAATGCTATTTTTCGGGAAAACGGGGCAAATTACTTTGGCTAGTTTTGATAAAAACTCATTCCTCTTCCGAACCAGTTACGCATTCCTTCTCATCCTCGTGAAAACCCTCAAGAGACGGGTGTGGAGAATGTCCCTTACCAAAGGATCTAATATGGTCCTTGAGGGATCTTTTGTGTTTAAAATCAGATCCGCAAGTGCAATACCATAGCTTGCCACAGTTCTTTTCATGGGTTCTCCAATCGCCTTTAACTGCAAATGTTTTGGCACATTTTCTACACATGAATGGCTTTGCTCCGTGCTTTCTCTTGTAGTGAGTTTGGAGAGTTCTGAAGTCTTTGAGTGGCTTGGCTCTTGGGTGGTTAATGTTGTTCTTGCAGCCTTGAGCACAACAATAGCATGGTAGCCTCAGCATTGCGGCTGGTTGTGTTCCTTTTAGAGAATCTGGCCCTTTTCTATATTCAGATCCATGGCCCCACATATGCATCTGTAACCCGAATACACAGTACTTTTTTGTCTTAGAAAAAGTTGCTTATAAACTCATTAGTTGAGCTCAAATTAACTTGCATAAGAAATCTTTTATGTAAAATGCATATATATATATATATAAGGTTGATGTAAATCAAAATGGACTTTGCAGTTCATGGTTAGCTTGGTAGGTTCACTACTAACTTTACCCTCATTTGGTTTTGTTTTTCTATATAAAGTATTTCTGAGTCCAAAAAGAAATTTTGAATGTACAAATTACCATAGGGAAGTGATTGACTAGTGTCTAATAATCTATAGCAAGATACGTTATAGATACTTTGGTCAATGGGTTACTGATATTATCAAATATCAACACAATGCCAAGAAAATATGAACCAAATATACTTTGGTTTTTTATGTTATCGATATTATATATCAATTATCAACTCAATGTCAAGAAAATATGAACCAAACTTCGTCATTCATGCTCTCAATATATATCATGTATAAACTTCTAACAAGTCCAAAAGTTTTCCCCAACTTGCTCCAGCTTCTTAAAAGAACACCTTTTAGTTCGTATTTGAACATTGAGGAACTAGAAGAAGGAAAAAAAAATGGCAATGAGAATTCATAAAATATGGCAGTTTTATGCTTATATATTCTAAAATAATTTGATACCACAATCGAGTCCTGAGATTTTTGGATTCAATTAGCCTCTTCCTCTTGTGAACAATGGTTAAGATATGAATGACTCAAAAATCCAGTAACCAAGCTTGAAATCACCCCCAATATGTCATTAGATTAGAATAGAATATCGTTAATTAAAAAAAAATCTTAGGGTCAACCAACATTGCATGTTAAAATGAAAAGGGACAACATTTACCCGAGTACTGTGAACCTAAACTACGAATAACTATAGTATTTAACTATTGGTTGTTTGACTATCTTTTCCGTTTTCAATTTTCAGTTTTCAATTTCTAGTTTTCGGCTTTCATGTCGTAAGAAAAATGAAAACAAAAAATTAGTTCTGTAACTAATCATTTAAGTTTTCAATTTCCAAACTCATTTTATGTGAGAATTGGCATAAGTAATTATGTATAGTAATATGTGAATCGAACTTGAGACCTTTTACTTACGAGTCAATAAAAATACCATTAAATTGTAGTGCTATATATAGTGACTACATGTTAAAATTATAGTCAGTTTAATTTTCCCAAGAATTTCTTTTACTATTTTCCCTCATGAGCTAGATGTCCGTCCATTCATGTGTATGTTCCTTTTCCCCCTCAAAGATAATGAAAACTTTAATGATTAATAATCTCCTCAAAATCCGGTGTCTCGCTTTTGGAAAAGTCGAACTACTTAATGAAGCCAAGCAAAAAGCAAAGAATATACAATTAATTGTAATTTTTCGAGCCATGGCAAATACAATCTTGCAAAACGGAAGCAAGCATATAGGGGGGAGAGATGCATATATATTTATATACGTGCTACTACAAGTATTTACTTCTACAATTCTCACAGAAAAGGTGTTTGAGCAATAATTTACAGTCATTGATCAACATCAGTCTAAACTTAAGTACATAGTAAACTTAGTAAATATTTATATAATGATTCACAAGTTCACCACAAACTGTGTTCTTTTTGTTCACTTCCATTTTGTATCTTGACTCGGGCTGTAGTTTGATTGTAGCTGAAAATTAGTCTTTAAGGTCCTCAATTTTGATACCCTAAAAAAATTTATTTAACAAATAGAGGATGCGTAAAAATTAATACTGAATAACTAACCTGCATGTTATTGTACCTATTGAAGGTCTTGCTGCAAATGGAGCAAGCAAATTGCATCGGCCCGACAAGAATCTGAGCAGGCGTTGGTATCCAAAACCTACTTTCTGCGTTAAAAGAACACCCATGAAAGCTCTTTTTCATGACTACTTGTTCTTCCTTGAGATTCAAAACCTTCTTATTCTGATCATATGTGTCTGAGTAAACACCTGTAGTAGTACTAGTACTATTAGGCAGTCCAATGTGCAAGGCAACTGTAACTTTCTCCATCTGCTCTTCTTTGACCCCATAACCTTCTTTCTGCACCCCAGCATCTTCTATTTTCACCGGCTTGGTGTCCATAAACCGGCTTAAAAGAGGCAAGCATTGCATAGTGCTATTCTCAGATATGCAAAAGGAAGATGATGACGATGATGACGATGATGAAAAAGAGGAAGGTGGTTTCAGCCATTCAATAAAAGGAGGTGCTTGAAAGCACAAATTTTGGTCTTCAACATGATGGTTCAATAAACCCATCTGTAGAGAGAGAGAAAGAGAGATCTCCTTAATGAATTCTCTCCTCAGAGGATTTATCCAGACCTTTTGTGGGAAAGCTTCACTTATAGGGTTGATTTATGAAAGGAGGTTTGGTTTGTCTTTTTTGGAACTTATTTTCTCCTTTCCTTTTCTACCTTTGCCTTTGTTTGGTTAAGAAAGAGATAGAGAGAGGGGGTAGTAATGGTGGGGTTACAGATAATGACATGCAAAACTGAGACTCACCTAAAGGAAAGAGAATCCTAGAATAGTCTGAATACCTCTACTTGTTGGCTTATAATTATACATGCATTTTCTTTTATTCTTTCTCGTATTAATAATATAATGGAATATAACCTATGTGCACACATTTCTCATACTACATTGACATTTTGCAGATGACCTGAAATGGCGGAAGGAAAAAGGCGAGAGCATTTCGTCAATACCTAAAAGAAGAGGAAAATATTTCAATAGAAGCAAAACGGACATTGAACCTGATAGGCTCGTGGGATAATGTATGAATTATGCCTAATCTTGTTTAACTTCCATTATATACATTTCAAACAAACCTTTTCGTAATAGGTATTTCATTAATCAAATAAAACGAAAACATTATTCATTAGGAATACAATTCTATGATTGCACACATAGTAAAAAGACAATACAAAACCTGTCACATATAATCACATCTAATCAAATGGAAAGATAACGCTCACAAAACAAAACCTTGCATCACTTTATGATAAACTTGCAAAAGACGACGATCCTTAGGAAAAGAAGCCCTGCTATGAGACATCATGAAGATGTCCTCATGGTGACAACCAAAACAAAATAAAAAACAACACAACACAAAATAAACTCTTCAGAGGTACAATTCCTCAATCACGGGAGACTCACACCTAACCAACGTGAAAGATAGCTCACAAGTCCTAAGCCCTACGAGCCAGACTTAACACCATCAACACACATAATGTAAATATCGTATCATCACCTGAATACCTTGCAACCGACAAGAAAACATGCTTGTGAATCCCTCAAACCACTACAACAACAATCACGAAGAAAAGACCGCACCACCCCTTGATGATCTTGCGATTGGGCCACTGTTCTAAAAATCTCCGCCTAGCACCGCCTAGGCGTTGGGCGGCTGGCCACCACCCCGATTAGTCTTTAGGCATTTGAAACTTAAGAAAGTTCACCTAGACCCACTTAGGCAGCCGCGTAGCCTACCTTGGTGCTTGCCTAACTGCCTAGATCACCACTCTTGCTTAGACAGAAAATTGATAACTTTCATTTGCATTTTGTTTTGTAAATAAAAAGTAAGGGACTTGTTGAATACTTGGATAACACTCATTATATGCTTGTTTCTCATGTTTTCAATATGTTCTAATATTTTATAATCTATATGTCATTTTCTTTTGCAGTTTATGTAACCCAATAGGATTATGTGTTCTTTTAAGTACAAATAGGTACTTATTTCTACAATATATAATAAGTTTACTTAAATCCGTCTAGGCCTCTACCTTAAGGCCCTGACCCACCACCCATAGCGGCTTTTAGAACCTTGTCATCGACAAAAAAATCTTGCTATGAGTTATCTCCAACAAACGTCGAACTTTCTCCGCATAACCCTTGCCAAGTGTGCAAAGCAAACCATATCACCTTATATTTGAACAATATTTGTCACTTTAAGATCTAGGATTAAGCAATAAGTCATAACCGCTACAAAAACTCTTCTCTTCAGAAAGAGAGAGTGACCACAACGACAACCACAAAGGCTTGCCTCGACAAGTGAGAAAGCGACCATTACAAAAAACAAGAAAAGAAAGAGAAGAAAGGGATCAAGAAGGATTGGTGCCAACCTCAAGGCCAAAGACTGGGTGGGTGGTGACAAGTTTTTCTGAGTAAACCTTACATGTTTAAATTGAATAAGCGCATTATAAACATTGATGAAAAATTCAATCCCAAAAGAATTCTTGTAAAATAAATCTAAAATAATCACAATAAAGCATGACAAATCGTAAAGCAATTATTAGACTTCAAGCATTTTATTGAAAGTCTAATTCACCGAAAATCGCAATATTACAAGGATTAAATGAGAGAGGAAAAAATGAGTAATGCTAGGGAGACTAAAGTTGTAGATAAAATTTGCAAACTAAATGATATGTCACTAATAGGAATGAGCACGTTTATTAACGCTTAAGTCATAATCCATTAATCAACTTTTATGTCATTTAGTTTACAAAATTTTGTCTATAAATTTAATCTCCCTAATATTAATGGAAAAAAAGAAAAAGAAAAACTAAACTAAATTTTATGACCATCGTGGTGAGGTGGCCTTAATGGAAATTGCAAGTTAATTTTCAAATTTAGCTGCGGAACAATTTGTTTACTTTGTCTTGCGTGATGTAATCAATTTAACTTTAATTATTTAAAAAATACCCAAAATTAGACAAATACATAGGAGATATAGGGCATCAAACAAATATACATATATATATATATATATATATGTATATGTATGTATGTATATATCATAGGATCACACTATAAGGGCATTGAAAAGAGTGGTTATTAATTAAAGTACTTATAAATTTGTGCTTGAGCGCGCTCCATGAACATGATCACGATGTACATGCAATGCATTATTATTTTATTGGTTTTAATTGGATATGATCACGGTGATAAATACTAGTTCGACGTAATGGGAGCGTATTACTTCACGTAGAAAAGATTTGTTTGGATATATAGCTAATTCGTGATTGTCTTTTCATTGCACTTAACATAAACGAGATTATTTATTTATTTATTTATTTCGAAAACTTAGATTTTAATCCTTATATAAGATGAAGTTTAGATTAATGCCTAATACGAGATTCAAGATTGAGTTTAGTCTCTTAGTTCTATTTAAATGCCCACGTTTATATTCTATGTCATTTTTATTTATTTATTTTTGGTAATTTCATGATATTTGTTTTCCTAAGTCTACATGAATTCATTATAGATATATTGCGCTAGAAATAGTTTGATACACTACAACAACAATAAAGTCTTATCTTACTAAGCGACATCGGCTATATGAATTTAGAACACCACTACACTCAATTTTCTGTCATGTCTTCTGTTAGATCCAAGTAGTCCAAGTCTTTTCTTGGGGTCTCTTTCCAAGTCTTCCAAGGTTTTCCTCTACCTCTTTGGCCCTGAGCCTCTGTCTCATAATCACATCTTCTAACCGAACCGTCTGTAGGTCTTTGTTTCACTTGTCCAAACTACTTTAACCGATTTTCTCTTATCTTATCTTCAATTTTGGCTACTCCTAATTTATCTCAGATATTCTCATTCCTAATCTTGTCCTTTCTCGTGTGCCCACACATCCAACGAATCTTTCTCATCTCTACTACACTTATTTTGTGTTCATGTTGATGCTTTATTGTCCAACATTTCATGTCACAAAGCATTGCTGGCCTAATTACCGTCTTATAAAAATTTTCCTTGAGCTTTAGTGGCATATCATGGTCGCACAACACACCCGATGCACTCTTCACTTCATCCATCCAACTTGTATTCTATGATTGAGGTCTCCATTCTTTTGCAAGATAGATCTAAGATAGTGAAAACGTTCGTTCTTTGGTACTTCTTGATCTCCAATCACCCTAACTCAATTGAACTTTTGTTTCCGTTGAACATGCACTCCATATACTATGTCTAATATGTCTTTGTCTTTGACCTACTTAGGTGAAGAACTTTAGATTTCAACACTTCCCGCCAAAGGTTAAGCTTCATATTTACTCCCTTATGAGTTTCATCTATCAACGCTACATTATCTGTGAAAAGCATACATCAAAGAATATGATCTTGGATATGTCTCGTCAACTCCTCCATTACCAATACAAAAAGTAATGGACTTAAAAGATGAGCCTTGATGTAACCCTACAGTTATGGGGAAGCATTTGGTTTGTCCTTCATGAATTCTTACAGCGGTCCTCATTCCATCATACATATCCTTTATAGCTTGGATATATGCTACTCGTACTCCTTTATTCTCTAAAATCCTCCAAAGAATATCTATTGGGACCTTATCATACGTTTTTTCAAAATCTATAAAGACCATATGCAAATCGTTTTTCATATCTCTATATCTTTCCATCGATCTTCATAAGAGATAGATTGCCTCATGGTTGAGGGCCCCAGTATGAACTCAAATTGATTATCTAAGACCCGTGTCTCTTACCTCATTCTATACTTAATTACTCTCTCCCAAAGCTTTATTGTATGACTCATCAACTTAATACCCCTATAGTTCATGCAAATTTGCACGTCGCCCTTATTCTTGTAGATAGGTACCAAAGTGTTTTTTGCCACTCGTTTGGCATCTTCTTCATTTCCAACCATGCTATATCCGTCTCTCCCAAGACATTCCATTCTTGGATCGGTATATCATATGTGCCCCCTGCTTTTCTATGCTTCATCATTTTTGCGAACGATTGCAAGATCACTAGAGGGCGGTGCGGCTTTTCCTCATCATGCCTTTACTATGCAACTATAACTTGTAAAGTTAGTACTAGTGGGTGTTCTCTTTCATGTTGGTTAAGTAGTTATAAGAACTTGTTTACGAGTTTGTAATTGCTATATTATGGTGATTCTTTTAGTTTGTGTGACTTCTTGAGACTTTCTTCCATTGATGAGGGGACACTTATCACAGGTCGCTTGTAAGATATTATAAATACGATTTTTTCTCCAACAAGTGACATAAGAACATGCGTACCAAATAATAATTTGTATTAATGAAAAATTAGGGTTAAACAAAACTTGGCCTCTGATTCGACCCCCGAATATGTGTGTGGTTGATCCAAGGGTTGTAGAGACTTGATCTTGAATCAGGCTTGATTTCTTCAAGGGCCGTCAAGGTTTGATCTTGAAGTAAGTGGGACCATGAGTAGTTGCACGTGGTAGGTGGTCTTCGGCTTTGGTGCTGATGAATCGGCATGTGTATTTGTTGTGCTTGTTAATTCTCCACGAGCTTGACGAAGAACGCGAGTGTTTGAGTGTTTTTTTTTTTTTTTTTTTTTTTTTGAACAAACGACATTATCTACACTAAGGGGAAGGGAGGGTGGGCTTAGCCTCACAATGGACTAAAAATAATGTGGTTCAATCGTACCTAAGACTTTTTACTTGCAAGTGAAGAAGAATACTACTAGACCGTAGTACTATGTGGTGTTTGAGTGTTTGAGCGTTTGAGGCTGTGTAGATGTATGTCTTTTCTTTGTCTTGGAGCCTCATATTTATAGGTCTCCCCATGTCTTGGTAAAGGCTTAATTTGGTCTTGATTTTGGACTTGATTAATTGACGAAAGAACCAAAACTTAATTTGGACTTGATTTGTGATTTGATGTAATCAAGAAATCTTTGATTTAATCAAATAAATCTATAACCTTTCATCTTTAATTTGGCCATCATTAATTTGCTCAATCTCCCGGATTTAGCGTTCATCTCATTTGTTGATTATTTTCTTTAATTGAAATCAATTAATTTGTTTAATATAAATGAAGATTAATTAAAGATAAATCCTTAATTATTTTTCGCCAAATGTCAACTCGTGTCATTCTTAATGACTCGTCCGATTTTGATAAATCATATGCCATGTGTGCAACTTGTAAGACCCACGGTGCGCCATGTCAAGCTAAAACTTTAAATTGTTGGTGAGTGTTTGTTTCACCGAAATTTCAATGTTTACAGATATTGTTGGCTATAGTCATTTAATCCGTAATTTTATTTTCTTTATCACCCAACACCATGGTAATTAAGTTTAGTTGTAGCATGGTGTGTTCTTTTGTTTCGGCTACAGTTCCGGTTACGCGTTATGAATAGTAGTTGTGTTTACCAAAATTACTGGCAAAAGTAACCAACTGAATATGCAAGGGGAAAAATAATTGGAAAAACTTAAAAAGGTAGGCGCCCACACACAGCACAGGACACCACCAAAATTGGTGCAAACCCTTCAATTCCATTAATTTAAAGCTTGCCAACAACAAGATATCACAACCGGATTTTGAGGAGATAAACACGCATAAACTCTCACGTCACATCCTTTTTTACTGTTTAAAAGTTTTATTTTTTATTTTTACCCACAGTTGCAAACAATTATAACAACCCTGCAAAACTTTTATCTGCATGCATTTTTTCGTCTCCCTTTTTTTCTTCTTCTTTTGCTTCCCTCTCTTTGACGAAGTATTGATGTGATATAAAATAACACACAAATTAAACCCTATAATTGTAGTATGTGTAAGTAGGGATCGTTCTAGGCCGGGGATTAGAAGGGATGCTAATCTACATAATTAAAACTCTAAAACACTAAACTAGACCCAAAAACAGAAAACTAAACTCTAACAACTCAAAACAAGCTAAATAGACTCAAAACACACAAACTAAGTTAAATTGACTCAAAACAGGTACTAGAAAGTGATTTGGACGAAAATTAAACTAAAAAGACTCAAAATACTAAATAGGGACATATTCTGACGAATTTAAACTAAACTAACACAAATTAGAACTAAGGGGGTATTTGGACGAATTTTAAACTTAAAACAAACAAACTTGCAGAAACAAAGTAAAAGGGTACGAATTTGGGTGAATGAATGGGTGAAAGGCTAGCTAGAGGGTCCTTCTCCACACATGACACATATGCAACACAAATCGATTTTCAGTTATTATTCCTTTAAACCATGAATGAGAATGCCCCAAATTACTCGTGAGAAGCACAAATTAACTTTCAGATTTTCCTAAATTCATTGAATTGGACTCACCGACACAATCATATTATTCTTATCAAGTTCCCTATATGAACTGCATGATAGAGAGACATATCAAAGATCATTAAGTTCTATGAAAATCATAAGCATTGACAAGGCATTCGTAACTATAAACTGCATGATACTGCTGCCATGGATTTACTTAACACAATCATGACTAGTGACTTCCACTACTTATAAATATAAGTTCATAACGATTAGATGAAATTCCCTTATATTTTAGCATCAAATTCATGCATGAAAACTAAGTATGCATCCTTAATCAACATACAAGAATAAGTTATCAATCAAACAGATAAGTAAATCCCATTCATACGAAACAATAACTGGAGGAAATCAATTCATATAAAACATATGTCCATGGCTTTGAATTTGCCTCTAACTAAAAAGAATTTAGTTCCTCATGTTCATCATAATTGAAAACCAAATTAAAATAAACATTGAACTAAAACTAAGGATAGAAAGAACCCAGAAACGCTTCAACACTCCTAAATAGGCTGCGGCATTCCCTTGGATGGTGGCAGGCACGGCTCCAATCCTTCTTCTCCTTCCTTCCTTGTTGGAGCACTTGAGGAATTTCTGTGTATGTGGTGCGAATTATGGTGTGAATATATGGGGTATGGAGCCTTGAATTGTGCGGCATAATGATGTATTTATAGGCTAAGGTTCACATAATTTCTGAAGGAAAAATGACTACACAATTCAAGAAGGAAAAGGACTAGGGTTCGGCAGAAACCAAGGGGGAAAAGGATTAAGAACCTGCAGCAGGGAATGGGCCTTCTAGAAAGGGTATTGTGGCTGGTTTTTAGAAGGAAAGGGATGAAAGGGTGCGGCACCTTTTTAGGAGAAGGATGGGACTTCTAGAAACCTGATATTTAGGTGTTCTAATGTCATTTAGATGTCCTCCTTGCAGCTGGAATTAAGGTGGAATAAGATTAGGTTAGAATAAGATAAGATAAGGTTGGATAAGGTTTGGATAAGATAAGGTAATTTGGATAATGTTTCCTTCTTCTTAGCTGATTCCTTATCTTCCAAGTCTTTGATTTAATTCTTCCAGATATTAAGCACATTCCTAGCCTCTCTTGAACTTCAAATTCCTCCATCAACCTTGCTTCATATGCAAGCTATCAATTCCAGCCCAAAATTGCTCTAAAATGCACCAAAATGCACTTTCTTGCCTCTTTTGCCATATAAACCAACAAACACAAGAAAATAGCTTAAATCACTATAATAAATAGAAACTAACTTACTAAATGCAAAGAAACAAGCTAACAAAGTCGAATAAATATGCTCCTATCAAGTACAAAGAAGCCTTTTAGTAAAGGTGACATTTTGCTTCTTTATTTTGCAAGCATTGTTCTTTATATGTTATATCTAATTTATAGCTTTCCCCGTGGAGTTGGAGTGAGACAGCAGTGCAAATGTACAACTTTAAGTAGTAAGTATCTGTTGACCCTAAAAACTACTAAGCCTACGTGGCGTGCAGGCAAAGTAACTAATGAGCTAACTACGTCCTTTGGTTAGGTGCGGGGCGTGCCAACTCGACGGCTGAGCTCGGCCAGGGAGTAAAATGTGTTGATGTTGCGTTGAGCGCTCTGCTGACTTCTTGATCTTACGATTGTGGCTGAGGAAGGAACACATCTTGGCCTTCGGGTTCTAGAGCCTGAAGACAAGGCTGCTAGTTTTGTGAAGTTCAATATCAGATTCGGTTTTTAATGTGCCAAATGTAGTAACCTGGTAACACCTCACTTCGCCGAGAAGGCTGATGAGATGACCTTTACCAACAAGGACTCGTAAACCCTTGTCGACTGAGACTTAGATAGGTAATCAGTTGACTTCGAAGCAGTGTTGTTTATCCAAACTGAAGGTGATTTGCGATCGGCTAACTCTACGGCGGCAATGCTGTTTATCCAAATTGAAGATGTCACTGGTTGCCTTCATAGTGCTGTTTATCCAAACTAAAGATATGTTGGCAGAAAAAAAAATCTCAAGGTTGTTGGGAGGTTTCGCGTAGAGTGAGAGTTTGAGCAGGGCAGTTTGTGTGTTGGATTGGAGAGAGCTTGAATGTATGCTCCCTCCTCTATTTATAGTAGCGAAAACCTTCATAGCGGGGCTAAAATCATACTTGGATTAGAACTTCTCAACCTAATCTGATTAGGTTTCGGCCAATCCTAACTCCAAAAGGACTTTGAATCGAGCTAATCATCAAACCAGATTCATCTCCTAAGTTTCAACATCCTTAGCCTCTTAAGACTCCTCATTGCACTAGGTCTCTACTACTCCATCCTTATGTAAACCAATCCGTCCTGCAATAGGATTCGACCGATCCTGTCTGGACGGCCTGCAATGATTGGACAGCCCATGATAATTCTAGAAGAAGATTACTAGGCCGAGAACAACTCCTAGCTCGGCCCAAAATAATATTTTGGGCCCAAACAATATCATCCTAAAACAATGAAAACTTACATGGCACAAGTATAACGATATGTGGTGTTCCGTATTAATGAAATAAAGATATATATGTGAACAAAAATTTACGTAATCTTTATTTAATTGACACGAACACTACCGCGACGTTGTTCCGTTCAAAGTTCTGTTGGTTATAGTTTTGGATTAGACATGTATTTAACTTTATGGCGAGTCTTTTAAACCAAAAATCTAATAATTGGATATTCATATGTTAATATAAATAAGTAAAAATAGTTAATATAATTAACCAAGGATATAATCGTTTAGTATTCAAGAATCGTACTCATTTGTATTAATAAAGCGACCGACAATAAAATCAATAAATATGGTACAAATGTGAAGCTTGTAGTTCTTCCGAATAATCATCATTACTAATCAATTTTTCTAACTAAACGACCTTCCGAGCCAAAGAATAAGTGATATGCTGGCTGAATTTCCATTAGATGGAAAGATTAATCTTGGCTGCTGGGTGGACCTTGACCCAAGTCTTTCTGCCCGTCTAATTACATATGGCAGTTTTGAGACGTTTAGATCTCAATGGGGGAACACCAAACAGGGTTTGCGAATTCAACGAGAGGGGCTGTGAAAATTGATATCAAGTTTGGGGCCTTTGTTATGCTTTGAAATTGAAACCAACATGTAAAGCTAATTCTTAATCTTCATCATTACCTTAACGATTAAATTTCATGTGCAATTGGGCTTTGACGCCAAAAACAAGACCAGGTTTTGAAGGATTGACTTGGGCAAGTCAACACGCTAATTTTACGGTATCAAAACATATTATAATTTAAGCGGAGGGGCTATTCAACTTTAAGGAGGAGGGGGGAGGGATTGATTGTGCTAAGATACATAATCAGCCAACTATACCTAGATATCAAACTTAACAAATATTGTACGTTATCATCGTTTATGTGAGTTAAAATGACCTTCAATTTATAAGTAATGAAAAATACCGCTAGATCGTACAATGAGATTCGTATGATAAATAACTCAAAGACTTATGTAACCTTAATTTCTATGCATGATACGCGTGGTGCTTAGGTTTGGATTGTATAGTGAGAAATGCTTAGGTTGGTTCTAGCACAGTTTGGATGCTATTTTTGAGAGATTATCCAAACGGAAAGATAAGGTACATACTATTTTCTCATATTACACATTCCCGTTTAGTTATGGTAATAGTGTACGTTTGAATTATGGCCAAATATAAAAAAGAGTGAAAAGTTAAAAGAAATGTGTAGAAATCAACTCTTTATTCACGGGCAGGGTGCAATTCTCCATAGTCTTTTTAAGTTTGGAAATGGTGGATAGCCGTGATTTACCACCAGTTGTCTCTCTTTTTTAAAAAATAAAATAAAAATCTTTATCCAAATATCTCAAGAATTGGAAACCCTTGCATCCAAATTTATAAATCATGGACCTCTTGAGAAAAAAACATAATGCTATAATTTTAACCATGGCCTAAATTTAACCCGGTAATTGTTTTTATCAGCTAGTAGGTCTTCCAGTTGGCCAAAAATAATTTAGAAAACTCTAGAGATGACAAGTGGATTTTTATTCACAACTAACGATAATGCCCTCATTAAATTGGAGAGGCCCACATTCGCTCCACACACTGTTCAACCACCGAGAAGACCTGAGTTGCTAGCTACAAATCCTTCAAACTTCTCTGCTCATGGTATGGAAATAAGACAAGGGAATTAAAGGCAGAATTAATAACTAATTTCTACCTTTTGTATTTCCTACTTGAAGACATTCTTTTAATCGAGGAAGCACAATCACATCCAACCGAAAATTCTCCTAAGATAATTCTTAGATATTATTATTAATTTAATAATATCTCTAAGGATTACTCTCAATCATCTTTAAGATGTTCCAATATATTAAAGATATTTTGTACTGCATCCAACAAAACATACTTTGGTTAATCAGATGCCGACACATGGCATGGCAATTCCTATACATGTGGCTAGCCCTATCTCCTATAAATACACTCATTCCATACTTCTCAAGTTAGTTGAAGTTAATTCTCTATAGTTCAACCTTAAACCTCACTCTCTTTTTAGTAAAATTGACTTAGGCATCAGAGGTTCATTGGCCAAACCCCCTCCCTTTTCTCAGGATGTATGGTTTTTTGCCTTGATCATAGGTATTTAATTTGTTTTGTAAGTACAACTTCATCAATTATGAAGAAGGCGGATGGTTATTACCACAACCTTACTTTGACCTATGGACAAATAAGAACCTGAATAATCCCCTTTATCTAGCTAAAATTAGAACATCATGCACAAGATGAATAATACTCAACAACAATCTAGCCATGCTCTCTAATGAGAGAAGGTGAAGTAATTCTACGACACCCATCTGAGTATGCTTTCCCCTGGAAAATGGTAAACTGCCCGAATATCCTGATGTGGAAGGGTTCAGATGCCCTAGTGTAACTAGACGCACGACAATCTTTGATGACGTCTTCCAGAAATAGCCATCATAATCTATTCTTGGGATCCCCAGACTACACTTACATAGCTGAAGAATTCATGTCGCTGGCCGAATCCGTGGTAACTATATTTTAAAATTTAAAGATTAAAATGATTTTCTTGAGATTTTAAATCCTAACTTTTAGTTTTTCGTGTTTGATTTTTAGCTTTAATTCAACACAAAAAGAACAAATTAATGTAATATGCAGTCTTGGTCCTAGCATGCAGATGTGGGATTGAAAAGATTAAACGGTGAACAGAGACGAGGAAGAGGACAACTGGACAAGTGTGATTACATAAACCTATAGGGCCCGTTTGTTTGATAGGATTAAGGAGGACTGGACTGGACTGGATTATAGTCCCTTGTTTGGTCTGCTGCAGGATTTGGTTTAATGAGATTAGGTGGGATTCGCTCGGATTAAACACCTCCTTACGAGGTCTTACCCAGGATCCCCGAAATTGGGCGGACTCGTAAGCCCAGAGAAACTGAGAAAATCGCGAGGTTCCTGCTCGTCCTCCCTGCCCTCGCTCATCGTCGTCTTCCCTCATCGTCGTCTTGCCGTCGCTCATCGTCGTCTTCCTCACCCTCATCTCTGCGTCTTCCTCACCCTCATCTCTACGTCTTCCCTCATCTGCTCCGAGCTGTCTGGTAAACTTTGAATCTTCGATTTATTTCGTCATTTGTTTTGCAGATCGTGATATTACTGAGCTTTATTTGATTTTGTTGTTTTGGGTTTGAGAAATTTTGAATCCTAGACCTCTGCACTTGAACAAATTGATGTGGCTTCGAATTTGATGTGTAAATCTGAAATGTGATCTGGCTTCGAATTTGATGTGTAAATCTGATATATGATCTGGGTTCTAAACAAATTCGAGATTTTAATTCGAATGGGATTTTTTTGGGTTTTTCGAAAACATGATGCGATAGTGTTGCTTCGGTAAAGTAGGAAAATGTTCGTCTTCTCAGCAGATTAGTAAGTCTGCCAAAAGAATACGCATACGAGTTAGCAAGCAACATGTATAGAAAATGTTCGGTGAATAACTCATTAGGACTCCACTGTCAATACGAACTTTGAACAACTCATTCGTCTTTTACTTACGAGTAATTTCTTTATCTTTTGGTCTTATTTCTTTATCTTTCTGCGGGATAACCGGCTCCTAGTGGAAAAACTGCACGATACTATTGGCTGTTGAATACATTTCATTTGCATTGTTTCTGAAGACACATTTTTCTGTTTGTACTGTCTTCGACTGATAATCCCGTTGTTATGGTTTAGATTGATTTATTCAAATGTTACTTGGGCTTGGATTGTTTAGACTTTGTAGTTTGCCATATGCTTTAAAATGCTCCAGCTAATTGCTTGTTAATATCGTTCGGATTTATCCCTTGTCTTGCTTTTCTTATCTTGTAGTTCCTAGTTCTTCATGAGTCACGCAGACTTAGCATCATTCGTACATTCGATGATAAGGAATCATAGCATCCATTGTAGCTTTATGAACTCAACATTACATTGAAATGACAGCATTGTTCTGCATATTGATCTTCCTAACCGCAGGTGCTATTCTCAAAACGTTTGTTGTTTCTTCCCTTTTATATACACCACCATACACGCAAGGGAGTCGTTTGCCAATAGTCCGAGAACTGCATACTGACTCTTTAACCCCTCCAATATTCTATTTGACTCTTTAACCCCTCCAAGAACAGGGTCATTTCTTAGTTCCCAGTACATATTATGTTATGCATGGATGAGATTTGTCTCTGTTACTTGGCACTGTCATTTCCTTGCGGTTGAAGTTAAATTATAGACATATATACTTTTTACAACGTTTTTAGTTGATTTATTTTCTTCTGCAATTTAGGCTTCGAATTATGTCATTGCTGTTGTTGGTCACACAATTGGTGGCATGTAAATTTCGTTTTTGTGCAGTCAGCATAGTGTATTCAAGTTCTGAACTGTGTGAGCACTGTGAGGTGTGTAACATCTGTTCTTCCTGCCCTTCATCTTTTTCTGTTTAAGTGGAACAACACACCTTGTATACAAACCAAACTATTCATCTTTCTCTGTTTAAGTGAAACAACACACCTTGTATACAAACCAAACTAACTTTATTACATGTAACCGCTATATTACCGGTACAGTGGGGAAATACCTTCAGAAGAGAACTACGACTTATTTGTTTTTTCTTGCTTCTTGTCACCATAGCCATACTAAATTGGAAAATAGTTATTTTATCTTATTCTAGTAAAATCACTGAATATTTCCATGGACCTTGTTCATCTTCTCGTCATGACCACCCACCCCGCCACCATAACCTGGGCCTGTGCCTGCCCCAATTCCGCCATCTCCTCCACTGCCATTACCAAAACACTGCACGATTGATTAGTTCAAGTGCAACTTGTCATTTCCCTACCTATTTTTCCATGATTTCTGTTTTTCTAGGTATAAGTATACCTAGAAATTTTGTACTTGTTTCAGTTTGCTTTTGATATTTGCGGTAATGTTGTTTTATCAGCTGATATAGCATAGCTGGATTATATTATTTGGTTTGTTCTTTGTGCCAGATGGAAAGCGTGCAGTAGCATAATGTCCTTAAATGTGGATCAAATTGAAGCAATGGGTCTTTCTCCTATGGATCAAATTGATGCATTGACTCTTATTTTGGAAAAACCACAAAATGTGGGAGTGTTCAGGGCAATCAATTCGGGACTCAAGAAAGTGTTCGTCCAAAGGCTTTTAAGCGACAAAGCAAGCGGATGAGTATATTATGTGGTGCCCTTAGACATGGATGTATTTTATTAATCGTACAATCTTAGGTTATTTCTTCTAACTTAGCTTTGCACTATGACGTATTTTGGCTAATGTTAACTAGGATTTTGTAAAGTATGGAGATCTACTTTGGAATGCTATACTATAGTTAACTGGCATTTTGTAAAATATCCTGGATGAAAATTTAGTGAATGATGTATTTGTCGGACTAAGAAATCCTTGGATCAAGTTATGTTGATATAAGTATTTGATGGCTAATGACGTTTAATGTGTGATAAGAAGACAAATTAAATCAACTTTTAAGGGCAAGTTGTGGATTGTTACTCCCATTTCAATTTTAATGCTGCTACACCTATGCCAACCCCAATTCCAATTCCAAACCCTCCAATTTTTAGGGCATTGGACACATGTATTGGAGCTATTAAAATAGAACAATAATGTAATCCTAGTCTAAGCAAACACAAATATGGTGAATAATCTTGTTTTCATTATCCTGCTTCTTAGTCCGACACTGCACCAAACGCTTCACTAAGTTAGTCCAGCTTAGTCTAGTCTAAGCCAGTCCAACTTAGTCCCTGCAGCTAGTCCAGTCCGAGACAGTCCGGTGCAACAAACGCACCCATATATCTTTATATATTTGTATATAAAAATTGTGTATGGTGTTTGTATATTGTAGGGCACAATACGATGTTTTCTGTCCATAAATTTTCATACAACTGCACGTATTTGTTGTGACCAGTTAGTGATTTTTGTGTCTCCACAAAATTTTATCATGTTGCGTTACAGGCTATGCAACAATTTCGTGTCCACATTGAACTCTATTATGTTACTCGACGGGCTACAGAGCTCAGGGGAGGACAAAAAGTGCAATGCATTCCTCGAATTATTGCCTACGAATTTTCATACAACTACACACGTTTGATGTGATTAGCTAACCATTTTTCATGTCTACACAGAGCCTTATCATGTTGTGCTATGGGCCACTCAACTCAAAGGATCGGTGACCTTATATTAAAGGTGCAATACAACTTTGTGGAAGCTTATGAGAGACTTCATCGTGTCACACGCTTCGCCTTTGTATAGTACAAGATCTCATAAGCTCAAAGTACACTGCCCATGGAACTTGCCTCAGTCACACAAACAAGTTCTCATATCAAACGACTTTTGTCCAAGCAATGACTTCAATATCAGCTTGGCAGCTCCTGCATCACACGGTCAGGGTGTTGGGTTGTGACTACTTTAGTACATGTGTGCAGAAGCGTGGTAAGGTAACAAAAGCATATATAATCCAATTTACGTGCATGGTTAGCAGAACGTTGGATTTTGTTTAATTGACGCGCTTGTTTTGATGTAAAACAATTTTAAGCACATATGCATAAACTTTTAAGTTTAGAATTCCAACCTTTAGGTTTCATATGAGCATGAATTCGCTGTTGAGGCTCTCAAGTGTTAGCCTTCTACTAGTATCTACATGAATGAATCTCTGGTTAGTAAAATAGGAAGACGACGAACTGCTAGGGGTATGAGGTGTGGTGTTTAGTTTTTCAATTCCCTTCTATCTCAATTTTTTATTTCACAATGTCAAATTCACACTAGGTCTATAGACCCCTTAAGCTTATATAGAGAACAATTTCATAAGCCAGTAGGATTACAATTTAATCCTCCACCATACATGTGTGTTGCATGCCCTATGAGACATTTCCTTTGGGATTGCCACACACCCCCTTTGTCACTGGGGTTTGGCCCAGTTTGCTCCTATTTTATTTATTTAATTAATCTGGCCTTTTCTTCCGGTATGAGCTTCCTTATTTTATTTTAGTTCACATAACCAACAATTAATAGAAGGTCCAAACTAATTAATTAGAAGTAAAAACATTTAATATGAACAATCTATATTAAATTCAACCTTCACCAATTTTATTCCAATATACCATGTTATTGTGTGTGACCTTTTCTGTTCCAACTAAAGCTGGCAGTGGATAATATGATTAATCAAATTAACCTAATTTTACATAATTAGAACCTATTATAATTCTTAAAAGCCATAAACAGAATAGTAACATGTAGTAATGGCTTTCGGCTACTTAGATTAGTCAGAATATGTGTGAATTAATACAACACATATGTAGAACCTTAGTTATGGTTACAATGCAATTTGATTCCTCTGTCCACTATATTCCAATCATATATTTTAGAGCATGAAACATTTGTTAAACTCTAAGAATGAATATGATCACCCTAATGTATCTCATGTACGTTGCTTTGGCCAAAGACTTCTAGAGAGAGATCATCAACGGGCTACTAGAATAACAACCTTCATAATTACCTAGAAGGTGACAAATTCCTTGTTGGGCATTCACATATCTCTATATTGATGTACATGGTCCTGAACCTCACACTATAGGGCTCTGCAATCGTTTGAGAGCTTTGGGGTGAAACCAAAGATCACATTCATTAACGTGAGATAACTAGTGATGCCTTAGGTCTAAGAAATAGTTGCATCCACAACGTAAGTGTAGTATGATTGATAAGTAGGTTTATCCATACACTTCTATGGTTGGTCAATGATCACTGAACTTGATCTTATATGGACCAAAAAATGGAGCTGACAAATGTAGTACTTTTATGGAGCGGAAAAAAAAAATCAGAAAATCATGGAGTTGACACGTAGACTTTTGTCCACAACTGATGAGAATGCCCTCACTAAATTGGTGAGACCCACATCCATTATACGCGCAGTTCAACCACCTAGAAGACCTCAGTCTCTGACTACAACTTATCGAAGCTCCTCTGCTCCTGGCAAAAATATAAGACAAGGGAATTAAATGTAGAATTAATAACTAATTCTTACCTATATTACTTTAATCATGGAAGCACAACCATATCTAACCGAAATTTCTCCAAAGATAATTCCTAGATATTATTTATTAGTTTAATAATATTCCTAAGGATTACCCTTAAGCATCTATAAAATACTCCAACATCTTAAAGACAATTTACTACTGCATCTAGCGGATGACGCACTTTGACCAATCGGATCTTGACATATGGCAGCAATACCTACATATGTGGTCCACCCTAGCTCCTATAGATATGCCTCATTCTACACTCTCAAGTAAGTTGCAATTAACTCTCTATAGCTCAACCTTAAATCTCACTCTCTTTTTTTTAGAAACTAACTTAGGATTTGAGGTTCATTGGCTAAACCCCCTCCTCCTTCTCAAGGCACGTAGCTTTTAGTCTTGACCAAATGTATTTAATTTGTTTATGTTGGAAAAATCAGGGTCTAATTGCTATACTAAATCACATTAAAATTTAAGAAATAATTCATGCAATTATGTATCAAAATTAATGCATGCACATGAGTAACCAATGTTAAATGAACATGATATAATGGATTAGAAAAACCTAGAAAATACGGTCGAGGCAAGTGTTTGATACTTTGTCCTTAAGACAAGTTTACGCCCCACTACAGTGCTCATGGTTGATCAGCACATGTCTCCCAAGATACAACGACTCCGTCCTTGTAATAGTAGCAATCCAAATCACAAGGCTCCATGAGCCACGATTGTGTTGAAAACTCTCTCATATGGATTCAATGAGACTCTCTAATATTTAGTACACTTTATGTATGATTATGTAAAACAATGAAAAATTATTATGTAATTATAGGGGGCTTCTCTATTTATAGAATGTGAGATACCTCTTTGGAAAACATGTGACTATTCATGAAAAGTCAAAAGTTGCAACTCTTCATTTGAGTAAACACATCTTTCTACCAAAAGGCTCCACTTCTAATTTCCATTCAATTAATAAATTTAATATAATAATAATATTATTAAATTTTCTAACAATCTCCCACATGAATGGAAATTGACTCAATACCATGCAAATGACAATGTAGACACTAGAGAGAGAATTCAGCAAGAAAAGTACTGCATTGGGATAGGTAGCTTTTGGCTTTGAACCTTCTGTAGTGAATTACTATCAGATTTACTTGGCTAATCAATGAACATGATGTCTTGAACTGCTCAGCCGTTTGTGTAAACCAAGACAATAGTAATCACATAATACCCTTCCAGACACCCTGTGGTTGCTCAGTTGTGTTCATTTTGGCCTTGAACAATTCTTGGTTTCTCATGAGTGCTTTTAGAGAACTAAGCCCTTCAAAAAAATGCTGACAATGGGAACTGGAAAGAAGGAGAGAGGGACGTCCCTGCTGCGAGTTGCCCGTTCAGAGTCTTGAGACTCTAACAAATGCATGGGAGGTCCAGCCTATTACCTACCTAAGATATATGGCCTATAAGTTTCCATCCCTATTTTTTCTACTCCATTAATTCAAACATTATTCCTTTTCAAATTTTAATAAAGGTCCTTATATTTTAATAAACGTCAATAATTATTTAATAATAAAATATTTACATGTGAAGATAATAGATAATAAAATTTATTTCTTTTTAATTAAATTATATTTCTAAATATATTCATTTAGTGTTAGAAACATTACTTTTGGTATATTTATATTTATGGCTAAACTTTGTATCATAAATTTCTATTTTTAGTTTGTACCCATTTTTAATTTACAACTTTTTTTTTAATTGTTTCAATTTTCTTTTTAGTTTTAATTTGTACTCATATATTATTTTCTTTTTGTGCCCATATTTTTAAACTTTTATTTGCACTCATCATTTTTTTAACCTTTTATTTGTACCCTGTAATTTATTTATAATGTACCCATATTTATTTAAAAATGTACCACTTTGTTACATGAAAAATGTACCAATTTTTTTTGTTTTGATTGACACACCCCGACCTGGAATGTCCACTTCGACTCCAAATCGAGTTGTGCTGGCCGACACTAGGAGAGTGATGAAGCCATAAAGTGTAGTGATGTGGAAATTGTTTTAAACCTAAAGGTGCCTAAATGGAAGAATGAGCTAGTGAGTGGGAATGAACTCATTTCACAAGTGATATCAGAGTATAAGTAAAGTACAGTAGGATAAAATGAGAATTATACCATTGAAGGTAATCTCCAATACCAAGATTTGCCAAGAATCCTCGCCGATATGAAAGCTCAGCTACTAAAACCTAGAGGGGCGAAAAACAAGGGTGAGTGGGCCTAAACATAAAGTTTTGTAAAAACCTTTTCGAAAACATTGTAACCCCTTGCCGTAAAACAAGTATAATTTCCAAAATATACATACTAAGTATAAAATAACAATACTTACCAGAACCAACTTTATCTCAAGAATACAATACTTCACAATCTTTCATAAAATAAATACATGACGTCCCTAATCACCAATTCTTGCATACTAGACATATCATATCAAGTGCTTATCAACACATGCTGACACACAAGTTCATGCAGAGATATTCTGACATGAACAAGATTAGGTGTAACAATGATATACGCTCTAGTACTACAATCACGTGAAGGCTGGCGCTATGTGCAGCACATACGAGTCCTAATTGCCTATAGCAATCTAGGGCAGGACTGGCACCTACAATGGATCCAAAGTGAGCATACGGTGCAATATGCACATACACGTGAAAGATTGGCCCTAGCCCGGGTGAATACTAACACCGGTGCATCAAACGATAAGCAGCTAACACAAATATAATCATGCCACAGTGGTTCGATAATTCTAGTTGACATAACATTATTCATAGCCGTAAGTTTAGCTAAGGCATCCTGTAGGATTTATAATGATTTCCTAATTCTCCTCATTACGTCATTTTCTATAAATGTTAATTTAATTACGGCAGTCATATAGAAAATTCATTATTAGATGTATATACAAAAACTAAATAAATATATGTATATATCAAAGAAAAGACCTACTCCCAGATCATGTCATCAAGTCGAACCCACCTCATAGCATCGAGAGTGCTTGCGAAGTGTTTCGCCTAGAAACGAAACCATTTAGGTAAATATAACATACTAATGTAATTACGCGTTTTCGTACAAAGTACCGCTAATAAAGGAACTATTTTAAAATGGTCGAATTTCAGAAAACAGGTGGCATATTTGAAATTAGGGTGTTGAAATAGGCTAAGGAGGGTCCTCGGAAAATTTTGTAAAAAGTCAATGAAAAAGTCAACGGTCAACCTTAAAAAGTAAACCGAGACGCCCCGATGGTCAACTATATTAAAACTTTGAAATTTCACTAAGCGGATATAAAAAACGGACTCGGGACGTCGAAATAAGCCTAGGAGGATTTCCAAATTTTTTTTGAAAAGTCAATGCAAGGAATGTTCCAGGGAATATTCTAGGAATATTTTAGGATCCATTTTGAAAATGGGTTGGGTTGGGTAATGGCCCAAAGGTTTGGGCCGGTTGGCCAAAGGTTATGGACCAAAGATTATGGGCCGTGTTTTGGGCCAAGTTTGGGCTTCGGCCAATTTTTTTTTTTTTCTTTTTCTTCTTCTTCTCCGGCCGGTTGCCACTGCAACCATCGGATTCTACCCAGTTCCGAACACACCAAAAACTTAGTGCTATGTTGGTTTCTTTTCTCTCTTAACTGATGATTTATGGACCAATATGTGTCAAGTTGTGTTGCCTTACTTTATGCCAAAATTGCATTCAATCTACAATAGAGAAAGGGAAGCCAGACTTATGGGGACAGGGTGATGAAAGATTTGATGATGTTGACATAATTGATAGAGGAGAAGATGGTGTTGTTTCACAAGGATCTTCAATTATGGCCATACGAGTTATGCACATTTCTATGGTTTAAAGACAAATTAAAAGTCACTAAGTTCATAAATCTAGGACTGGAACAGATAACCATAAAAAATAATAGATGATAAGAAACACTTGCTGTAAAAAAGTAATATTGTTGGTTAGCTTGTGAATTTCCTGAAATATTCCAAATTCATGAGAGCTATATAAAATTTGGAGCGCTTGCACATTGTAAAAACCAAATTGCCCAAAGAAATAAGCACAGAAAAGGCAAAGTAGCAGCACAACTAATATGGAAATATGTAAGCTTGGGTTTGCCTTTCAATTAAGAAACTTAAATCCAAGTTGAATGAAACACAAAACGACAGATGCCACCAAGTTTAGTTTACCTGGCAATTATGTGCCACCAAGTTTACTTTCATCAACTTTAAGAGGAACTACCGCTAACATTCAAAAATTAATAAAGGAATCCTCATGTATAAGGGAATGGAAAATACATTAGATATAAACGTTTCCTTTTTAAAACCCATTACCAAAATCCTTCACAGTTCACACCACTACTTTCCCAGCAGTTGTTTCGTAATATCCATCAATTCTGCCAGAGATTTATCTGTTAGAATATGAGTATGAAACTGAATATTATAGCCGGTTGTAGTGTTTCAATTGACATAGAAAAGTCTTGCTAGAAAGCTTAAAACTATCCTAATTCTTGTAAGATTGTAATTCATATATGATTTGGATTCATAGTTGGTATCCTATGGTGTTTCTAATAGGAGAATTATAATTAGGATTAATCAATAATAAATAGTGGCCACTGCTGTGACATCCCACATCACCCAGGGGAGTGATCCTTATATGTATATTCCCATATCTACCTAGCACGAGGCCTTTTTGGGAACTCACGAGCAACTTCCCAGTGGGTCACCCATCATGGGATTGCTCTAGCCCCCTTCTCGCTTAACTTCGGAGTTCCCACGGAACCCGAAGCCAGTGAGCTCCCAAAAAGCCTCGTGCTAGGTAGATATGGGAATATACATATAAGGATCACTCCCTTGGGTGATGTGGGATGTCACAATCCACCCCCCTTAGGGGCCCGACATCCTCGTCGGCACACCACGACCAGGGTTAGGCTCTGATACCAATTGTCACATCCCGGGCCCGCTCCACCACCGTAGCACGATATTGTCCGCTTTGGGCTTACCATTCCCTCACGGTTTTGTTTTTGGGAACTCACGAGCAACTTCCCAGTGGGTCACCCATCATGGGATTGCTCTAGCCCCCTTCTCGCTTAACTTCGGAGTTCCTATAGAACCCGAAGCCAGTGAGCTCCCAAAAGGCCTCGTGCTAGGTAGAGATGAGAATATACATTTAAGGATCACTCCCCTGGGCGATGTGGGATGTCACAACTGCTCTCACAAAATATGCGCTAAATATTGAACTAAGACCTATTGTTAGTTTGAGTACTTTTGGTTTTGCAAGAGAGGAGAAGGTGCACTGTTTAGAAGTCTGATTTGGCTTCTTCTTTTTCTACTGCTTTCACGGGTTAGTTTGTTATTGTGTTTATTGTATTGTGATTTTAATGCTTGTATAAATTTGTGATTCATGAGCTTAATCTTTTAACTTATGTTTTCAATATGTTTAGTCTTACATGTGGTATGAGAGCCTAAGATTTTTGCTCTTGAATTCAAATTGAAAGTATTAAATTAAAAAAGCAAAATACGTGACGGTAAATTAGCAGGATTCAGGCTTAGTTTGTGAGAAATTTTGGACTTTGAATTGAGTTTCTTGTAATGAATATCATGTTTGCCGCATGTAGTCCTGTAACCTTTGCATGTTGCTGCCAAACAAATGAAAGGATAATGAATCAATTCAATTTGACAGACTTTGATTATAAATATGGTGTGCGGCATTATACACAAGTTTCGTAAGTATAAATGGTTGTGCGCATTATTTCATATCGGGATCTTGGTATATATAATTTATGGAACAACACACTTCTTATTGTCAATTATTGATTTTCAGTTGGATTGAATTATGTCAAGTTTGGGTTGGAATTAATAGAATTGATTGCATATCATGTATTATTTATACGGTGCAAATTCGTGATATTAATTTTCGTCAAATATGAAAGCTTGTGGGTGCTATGGAGCAACACATATAGATGAATATATAAGGTAGATGTTTTATTGACCGCCTACAATGTGTCTTGCGACAATAAACTTTTAGTCATTTACAAAATGTATATTCTATTATGGATCAGAAAGCAAATAATTATTTTGTCATCTTACTGGAAAATCATAAGATTAATGATATGTAGCTGTCATTATTTTCTCCAATGACTTGCTTACGAATATGTATATAATTGATGACGGTGTTGAAAATGAATAAAGGTATGAAGATTTTTAATTTGGATTATTGTCAACTTATGTTATCATGTATAAATCTGAGGATTAATAGACTTGTTATTGTCTATGGTCTGTTTATTCTATTGTGAAAATCATGGAGTTTTGAGATCTTGGCTCATGGATTGGGTTATGTGGACTTTTCCCAAATTTTCTTTTGCACGAATTCTTTTTTGTCAAATTGTTTTTTTCATAGATCCATGTGTTTGTTCCACTTTGGGTATATATGTGATTTCAATTATGTGCTTGCTTCCGCTATTTTATTTCAATTGGAATCGCAAATTGAGAGGTATATTGTGTTTTGATCAAATGATAAGTGTTGTCTTAGAAATGCATATATAAAGTGGATGCCAATTACTTGGTGATTTATATACATGAATGAAATGTGTAAGGATATGAACTAAAAAAAAAAAAATCTCATGACATCTCCATGTTTAATTCGCCATACAATTTTAGCATTTGATTAATCACAAGATCAATAAAAGTTATGCGTTGCTTAATTTTCTTGTAATAAAGCAAAGATAAATACGTGAGCATCTATAGATTTTTCGAATGTAAATTACTGTGAATACATTAATTGGTTTTTGGGTTTTATGGTAACATTAGTTTGGGATGGAATTTGAGGCTTACGGTATTATTGCAGTTTTAAGCATGTGACAAATTCCTTAATTGATTCGTGCATAGACGTTGTAATTATGGGCATGTGATTGTATCTATATAAAATAGAACTTGCTTAAGTTTCTTTGCATATTGATGCATGCATGCAAGAAAATATATGAACACATGAATGAACATATATATTTACATATGTTTTGGCTAGAATCATTATTGTGCATACATGGTGGATCTGTATACATTGGTGTAATTTGGGTTTTATTTTGTAATGATCTTATTTTTCATTAGTGGACCCAAATTAGATTTTGTGACTATACATATTGATCGCATTCTTAAAGATTTACTTGTATGATTAACGGGTCAAGCTATAAAATTTTCAGAATTAACTTGTCATTCATATATGGGGATGAGAAACAAATTAGCTTATGTGAGCTGTTGTCTTATATGTTGTGCAAAAGCCACAATTCGAATGACTTATATTTGTGATTTCATTTATGTTGCATGCTTCCGTTATAATGTTTTAATTGAAATCTCAAATAGGGAGGAAAATGAATTTTGAGTTCTCCAAAAGAAATAGTGGTCTTGATTATCTCGTTTTAATCAAGACATATTGTTGTGATATATATCCAGACGTTATCAAAATTTGGTTGATCTTGCTCGATGGATATTGAACTAGATATTGAACTAGTTAGGATCCAATTCAATGCAAAAATATTGTGCTTGCTATTTTGATTTTGATCATTGTTGAAACTAGTGATTTTGGGTTTATGTGAGATAAGTTTTTCCGAATGGATTGTGACTATCTTTTGATACATAGACTGTTTGCATAATGGTTTAGGTGTGTATTGACTAAACTGAGATTATGCAATTGGCGAGGAATCGAGAATCAATTGGTTCATATCTCCGGTTTCTTTATTGGTTGTGCAGTACATTTTGCTTATGCTTAAGTGGAAAAATCATATGTTCGAATGTAAGCATAAGGCTAAGAGTATTTAGGCCAGCAATTATAATTCATTTGGATGCTTGAAAACCAATTTATGGTTTTATTGAAGCAATTGGTTGAATTGTTTATCTTACTTACTTAGTTTAAGTAATGAGAAGTTTAGTGCTATTTGTTGGAACTAAACTTGACTTGATAAAGTGGGAGCAAACTAATTTATGTGTTTGTTCTGGTCAAGTAAAAACAAATTGTTATAAATACAAATTGGATGCATGTGATCATGGAATCTGTTTGCATATTGGTTGCAGCAATGTTTCTTTGATTCTACATTTGGAAATGTATAGATATAATGTATGTGTTGTGAATTTCTTATGCGATGAGACTAATTGATCACATTGATCACTTCTATTAAAAGTTTGCGAAGCTGAAAATTTAGTTTAGTTCATGCTCAAGTGGGAGAATATAAGATATAAAGATATGAGCATGATAGTTAGTTGGTATTGATTTTTGACAGCTTGTATGATTCAAACTAGAATAGGTCATATGATAAGAATATTATAAGAATGCTAAGGAACAAGATTGAAACTACATGAATTTGGTTTCCTATGTGGATTCTGATAAGTCATTCAGTGTATTGCAATGATTGTTAGTTAATACAGTTGATATTAACTTGTACATAACTTGGTTGTGTTAAGTATGGCCTAGATGAGTGGGAGCAAATTGTTTTGGTTTTGCTACACAACGTTCACATAATTACAAATTTTAAATTAAGTGTGTTGTGATTTTTGGGTTAATTCTGTGATGTAACAGAAAAAGATTCTTAAGTTCCATACTTTAAAATACATTGGTAAGTTGTATCTGAGGTTAAGCTTTTGCTATCCAAAAGATTTGGCAATCACTTCTATGAATATGAAAGACTGTGTGATTAATATGTTTCATACTCAAGTGGGAGAATGTTAGAATATGAGTATGAAATTGAATATTATAGCCGGTTGTAGTGTTTCAATTGACATAGAAAAGTCTTGCTAGAAAGCTTAAAACTATCCTAATTCTTGTAAGATTGCAATTCAGATATGATTTGGATTCATAGTTGGTATCCTATGGTGTTTCTAATAGGAGAATTATAATTAGGATTAATCAATAATAAATAGTGGCCACTGCTCTCACAAAATATGCGCTAAATATTGAACTAAGACCTATTATTAGTTTGAGTACTTTTGGTTTTGCAAGAGAGGAGAAGGTGCACTGTTTAGAAGTCTGATTTGGCTTCTTCTTCTTCTACTGCTTTCACGGGTTAGTTTGTTATTGTGTTTATTGTATTGTGATTTTAATGCTTGTATAAATTTGTGGTTCATGAGCTTAATCTTTTAACTTATGTTTTCAATAAGTTTAGTCTTACATGTGGTATGAGAGCCTAAGATTTTTGCTCTTGAATTCAAATTGAAAGTATTAAATTAAAAAAGCAAAATACGTGACGGTAAATTAGCAGGGTTCAGGCTTAGTTTGTGAGAAATTTTGGACTTTGAATTGAGTTTCTTGTAATGAATATCATGTTTGCCGCATATAGTCTTGTAACTTTTGCATGTTGCTGCCAAACAAATGAAAGGATAATGAATCAATTCAATTTGATAGACTTTGATTATAAATATGGTGTGCGGCATTATACACAAGTTTCGTAAGTATAAATGGTTGTGCGTATTATTTCATATCGGGATCTTGGTATATATAATTTATGGAACAACACATTTCTTATTGTCAATTATTGATTTTCAATTGGATTGATTTATGTCAAGTTTGGGTTGGAATTAATAGAATTGATTGCATATCATGTATTATTTATACGGTGCAAATTCGTGATATTAATTTTCGTCAAATATGAAAGCTTGTGGGTTCTATGGAGCAACACATATAGATGAATATATAAGGTAGATGTTTTATTGACCGCCTACAATGTGTCTTGCGACAATAAACTTTTAGCCATTTACAAAATGTATATTCTATTATGAATCAGAAAGCAAATAATTATTTTGTCATCTTACTGGAAAATCATAAGATTAATGATATGTAGCTGTCATTATTTTCTCCAATGACTTGCTTACGAATATGTATATAATTGATGACGGTGTTGAAAATGAATAAAGGTATGAAGATTTTTAATTTGGATTATTGTCAACTTATGTTATCATGTATAAATCTTAGGATTAATAGACTTGTTATTGTCTATGGTCTGTTTATTCTATTGTGAAAATCATGGAGTTTTGAGATCTTGGCTCATGGATTGGGTTATGTGGACTTTTCCCAAATTTTCTTTTGCACGAATTCTTTTTTGTCAAATTGTTTTTTTCATAGATCCATGTGTTTGTTCCTCTTTGGGTATATATGTGATTTCAATTATGTGCTTGCTTCCGCTATTTTATTTCAATTGGAATCGCAAATTGAGAGGTATATTGTGTTTTGATCAAATGATAAGTGTTGTCTTAGAAATGCATATATAAAGTGGATGCCAATTACTTGGTGATTTATATACGTGAATGAAATGTGTAAGGATATGAATTAAAAAAAAAAAAAAAAAATCTCATGATATCTCCATGTTTAATTCGCCATACAATTTTAGCATTTGATTAATCACAAGATCAATAAAAGTTATGCTTAATTTTCTTGTAATAAAGCAAAGATAAATACGTGAGCATCTATAGATTTTTCGAATGTAAATTACTGTGAATACATTAATTGGTTTTTGGGTTTTATGGTAACATTAATTTGGGATGGAATTTGAGGCTTACGGTATTATTGCAGTTTTAAGCATGTGACAAATTCCTTAATTGATTCGTGCATAGACGTTGTAATTATGGGCATGTGATTGTATCTATATAAAATAGAACTTGCTTAAGTTTCTCTGCATATTGATGCATGCGTGCAAGAAAATATATGAACACATGAATGAACATATATATTTACATATGTTTTGGCTAGAATCATTATTGTGCATACATGGTGGATCTGTATACATTGGTGTAATTTGGGTTTTATTTTGTAATGATCTTATTTTTCATTAGTGGACCCATATTAGATTTTGTGGCTATACATATTGATCGCATTCTTAAAGATTTACTTGTATGATTAACGGGTCAAGCTATAAAATTTTCAGAATTAACTTGTCATTCATATATGGGGATGAGAAACAAATTAGCTTATGTGAGCTGTTGTCTTATATGTTGTGCAAAAGCCACAATTCGAATGACTTATATTTGTGATTTCATTTATGTTGCATGCTTCCGTTATAATGTTTTAATTGAAATCTCAAATAGGGAGGAAAATGAATTTTGAGTTCTCCAAAAGAAATAATGGTTTTGATTGTCTCGCTTTAATCAAGACATATTGTTGTGATATATATCCAGACATTATCAAAATTTGGTTGATCTTGCTCGATGGATATTGAACTAGATATTGAACTAGTTAGGATCCAATTCAATGCAAAAATATTGTGCTTGCTATTTTGATTTTGATCATTGTTGAAACTAGTGATTTTGGGTTTATGTGAGATAAGTTTTTCCGAATGGATTGTGACTATCTTTTGATACATAGACTGTTTGCATAATGGTTTAGGTGTGTATTGACTAAATTGAGATTATGCAATTGGTGAGGAATTGAGAACCAATTGGTTCATATCTCCGGTTTCTTTATTGATTGTGCAGTACATTTTGCTTATGCTTAAGTAGGAAAATCATATGTTCGAATGTAAGCATAAGGCTAAGAGTATTTAGGCCAGCCATTATAATTCATTTGGATGCTTGAAAACCAATTTATGGTTTTATTGAAGCAATTGGTTGAATTATTTATCTTACTTAATTAGTTTAAGTAATGAGAAGTTTAGTGCTATTTGTTGGAACTAAACTTGACTTGATAAAGTGGGAGCAAACTAAGTTATGTGTTTGTTCTGGTCAAGTAAAAACAAATTGTTATAAATACAAATTGGATGCATGTGATCATGGAATCTGTTTGCATATTGGTTGCAGCAATGTTTTTTGATTCTACATTTTGAAATGTATAGATATAATGTATGTGATGTGAATTTCTTATGCGATGAGACTAATTGATCACATTGATCACTTCTATTAAAAGTTTGCGAAGCTGAAAATTTAGTTTAGTTCATGCTCAAGTGGGAGAATATAAGATATAAAGATATGAGCATGATAGTTAGTTGGTATTGATTTTTGACAGCTTGTATGATTCAAACTAGAATAGGTCATATGATAAGAATATTATAAGAATGCTAAGGTACAAGATTGAAACTACATGAATTTGGTTTCCTATGTGGATTCTGATAAGTCATTCAGTGTATTGCAATGATTGTTAGTTAATATAGTTGATATTAACTTGTACTTAACTTGGTTGTGTTAAGTATGGCCTAGATGAGTGGGAGCAAATTGTTTTGGTTTTGCTACACAACGTTCACATAATTACAAATTGTAAATTAAGTATGTTGTGATTTTTGGGTTAATTCTGTGATGTAACAGAAAAAGATTCTTAAGTTCCATACTTTAAAATACATTGGTAAGTTGTATCTGAGGTTAAGCTTTTGCTATCCAAAAGATTTGGCAATCACTTCTATGAATATGAAAGACTGTGTGATTAATATGTTTCATACTCAAGTGGGAGAATGTTAGAATATGAGTATGAAACTGAATATTATAGCCGGTTGTAGTGTTTCAATTGACATAGAAAAGTCTTGCTAGAAAGCTTAAAACTATCCTAATTCTTGTAAGATTGTAATTCAGATATGATTTGCATTCATAGTTGGTATCCTATGGTGTTTCTAATAGGAGAATTATTAGGATTAATCAATAATAAATAGTGGCCACTGCTCTCACAAAATACACGCTTAATATTGAACTAAGACCTATTGTTAGTTTGAGTGCTTTTGGTTTTACAAGAGAGGAGAAGGTGCACTGTTTAGAAGTCTGATTTGGCTTCTTCTTCTACTGCTTTCACGGGTTAGTTTGTTATTATGTTCATTGTATTGTGATTTTAATGCTTGTATAAATTTGTGGTTCATGAGTTTAATCTTTTAACTTATGTTTGCGATAAGTTTAGTCTTACATTATCACCATTTCGTATGAACTCCAAAATCTACAACACACAATCAGAGTAGATAAAAATGTGTTATTTACAAAACCCTTTTCCAAAATCTGCTCAAAGTTTGTAAATTTAAACAAACGATCAAGTTTTGGCGCAAAAGCACTCATGTACAACATTTTTTCGTCTTCCAAAAAGTATGATCTCCTGCCATTTTTCTATTGATAATTAAGCATGGCATAGGTTTTGATTGAATTGGCAATGGTAAAAATGAAAAATGAAGACGTCAATACCTGCTCGAATCATTGGCGAGAGTGATCCGATTTCAGAACGGAATTTTTCAGAGCTACCACTTTGTAGTCCCAATCCTTTTCACAAATCTGCGAGGAACAAAGAAAATGAAAAGAGTGAAAACTAGACTTGGGGATTTTACCTAGCTCTATCATCAGCCATTGCGTAAGATAGTCACCATTCCCAAATTAACGACAGAAAAAAAAAAAAAAAACCTAAAAAAACACCTTGGTTTTTTAAATTGGGAAGTTGGGTACCAGGAGAAGATGATACCATCCAATATCTTAAATCACATAAAATAGGGGATTTTCTAGCCGAACTTGCAAATTGTAGTATTTTGTCGATCCTAATTCATCGTTTCCCTAGAAGCACCAAATTAAAAGGTGGATGAAGAAGAAGGCCAAAAAAAAAAAAAAAAAACGATTTGATAGAGGGGTCTGTGCAGTTGAGTTCGTTTCTCCCTTTTGTATGAAGAATGGAACTGAGTAACCAGTTGAAGCCTTCTGAACATGTGGTAGTAGGCTCCAGTTTCCATCGTCCAACGCTACAACCACTAGTGTTGGATAGGTAGTTTCCATCGTGCAAACTCTGGAACTGCTAGAGTTCGCTGGGTTTAAGGGAGTTTCAACGTCCGTAGCCAAATATTTCAAATTGTGAATTACGATTTTAGCCCTATTATATTTGCATATTGCGCTTATAACCGTATTCTGTTAGGATAATTTTGTTTTTGTTTTTATTTTGTATTTTTGAAGTGAGGGCAATATTGGGTTTATCAAATGCTTCATCAAAATGGGACTCTCACTTTATATATAAGAAATTTTTTTATTTTTTATTTTATTTTTGGTTGAGACCCATAAGCAAATTTCAATAATTAAATTGGTAGTGTAAATAAATGCAAAATAACGGTTGAGCCTTTATTAATATTATTACATCTCTTTTATTATTATATCATTTACATGGGACTTTTTAGTCAAAATGGTCCTTGAGATTTGCATAATGTGACATCCCACATCGCCCAGGGGAGTGATCCTTAAATGTATATTCCCATCCCTACTTAGCGCGAGGCCTTTTGGGAGCTCACTGGCTTCGGGTTCCGTAGGAACTCCGAAGTTAAGCGAGAAGGGGGCTAGAGCAATCCCATGATGGGTGACCCATTGGGAAGTTGCTCGTGAGTTCCCAAAAACAAAACCGTGAGGGAATGGTAAGCCCAAAGCGGACAATATCGTGCTACGGTAGTGGAGCGGGCCCGGGAAGTGGTCCGCCCTGGGCCGGGATGTGACAATTGGTATCAGAGCCAATCCCTGGCCGAAAGTGTGCCGACGAGGACGTCGGGCCCCTAAGGGGGGTGGATTGTGACATCCGACATCGCCCAGGGGAGTGATCCTTAAATGTATATTCCCATCCCTACTTAGCGCGAGGCCTTTTGGGAGCTCACTGGCTTCGGGTTCCGTAGGAACTCCGAAGTTAAGCGAGAAGGGGGCTAGAGCAATCCCATGATGGGTGACCCATTGGGAAGTTGCTCGTGAGTTCCCAAAAACAAAACCGTGAGGGAATGGTAAGCCCAAAGCGGACAATATCGTGCTACGGTAGTGGAGTGGGCCCGGGAAGTGGTCCGCCCCGGGCCAGGATGTGACAATTATGCATATTGGGTGATGTGGACGCACAGGTAAGTGCCAGGTAAATGGTATTCATCTTTACTTTCAGCAGTAGTGTAGTTTGAGAGACTTAGAGAGCTCATAACCTGCACCCCCGGTGTTAGTGCTCCCGCCCAGAGTAGGGCACAGTCCTTCACGTGATGTTCACCTCTCGCACCACACGCTCAGCTTGGATCCAAGTTAGGTGCATAGGCCTGTCGTACAGACCACATTAGGTGGTTCCAACTCGTAGGTGACTCGCGATTATTCGCACAGCCTTCACGTGATCGTAGCACTAGAGCGTATATATATGTTACACCCAGGCCTGTCGTACAGACCACCTAGAGTGGTTCCGACTCGTGGGCAGGTTCAGTTATAGAGTTGAGATTTGAGCTCTAGATGCAGCCGTACAGGTCACGTTAGGTGACTCCGGCTGCCAGATGTTATGATGTTGATATGATTTATACCTGGGCACTTACATTCATTATGAGGTTTCGACATGGCATATCTTGAGCATGATTGGCATACCCTTGTGCATGATTGGCATGTTTATACATACGTTTATATGTTTATTTTCTGGGAAGTATACAGGTTTTACGGCGAGGGGTTATAATGTATTTTGCTAAATGGTTTTCAAAGAGCTTTGTTTTTGCCCACTCACGCTTTTGTTTTGCGCCCCTCCAGGTTCTAGTTGCTTAGCCGTTGCGGTGGTTTCCCCTGAGGGCTTTCCGGCGGTTCTGACAGACATTCCCCATTGTAGGGTCGCCTTCGGGCGTACTACTGTTGTCTTTTTCGTTTGGGCTGCTATAGACCTGCTCTGAAATTGTATCTCATTTACTAGCACTTATTTTAGTACCTTGTATGCTAGTTTTTAATTACTCATACTTTTATATTACTACTTTATTAGCTTCCGCACGTGCACATGGCTACGTCACCTTTGTGTGACGGCCAGCACGCTCCGATCTCGGTCGGGGTGTGTCAGCTTGGTATCAGAGCCAATCCCTGGCCGAAAGTGTGCCGACGAGGACGTCGGGCCCCTAAGGGGGGGTGGATTGTGACATCCCACATCGCCCAGGGGAGTGATCCTTAAATGTATATTCCCATCCCTACTTAGCGCGAGGCCTTTTGGGAGCTCACTGGCTTCGGGTTCCGTAGGAACTCCGAAGTTAAGCGAGAAGGGCGCTAGAGCAATCCCATGATGGGTGACCCATTGGGAAGTTGCTCGTGAGTTCCCAAAAACAAAACCGTGAGGGAATGGTAAGCCCAAAGCGGACAATATCGTGCTACGGTAGTGGAGCGGGCCCGGGAAGTGGTCCGCCCCGGGCCGGGATGTGACATTTGGTATCAGAGCCAGACTCACGGTCGTGGTGTGCCGACGAGGACGTCGGACTCCCTAAGGGGGGTGGATTGTTGTATCCCATATCGCCCGTGAGGGCGTGGTCTTTGGGCCTTATATATCCATGCCCAGAGCTTTAACTTCAGAGAGGCCTTTTGTGGACTACGGTCCACAAGAACAAAACCGTGCGGTAGCTGGGTGGCTGCGACATAGTCCAGGCCCAGAATGCCAAAGTGGACAATATCCGAGAGGTTGGAGTCTGGGATGTGACACATAATGCCTCACTTTGGTCCCTGAGATTTGAAATTAATAGAAGTGGTCCTTGAGTTTGTCCACCATCAATCATTTTGGTCATTCCATGAAAAATCTCTATTAAATAAAGCTAAAATGAAAAAAATTCCCTCAATTTTTGACAAATCATTTGACCCATTGTTTATTAAATTGAGGATATTTTTGTCATTGTAGTCCTTATTTAATATAATTTTTCATGGAATAACCAAAATGATTGATGGTGGACAAACTCGGGGACCACTTCTATTTGATTTCAAATCTCAGGAACTAAAGTGATGAGTTATGCAAATCTCAGGAACCATTTAGGCTAAAAAGCCTTTATGTGGAAAGGGACTTCAATCGAAAACATAAACTGCATAAGGTTTGAGTTTATAACAGTTGGAGGTCAGAGACTACTTCTATTGATTTCAAATCTCAGGAACCGAAGTAATAAGTTATGCAAATCTCATGGACCATTTAGGCTAAAAATCCTTTATGTGGAGAGGGACTTCAATCTAAAACCTAAGTTGCATAAGGTTTGAGTTTATAACAGTTAGAGCCAGGGACCACAATTAAACTATCCCTATATATTATCATGACTCAAGAGGAGTGGGAAGAGAAAGTTGAGAAGGATGAGAGTTACAGAGAAGACTGAAAGACAATTAGTAATCACAAATTTACACTCTAATTAACTACAAAATATTCGTACGTACTACTTCCTTCCATATGGTATATTTGAGTCGTATTGTCACCCGTACTCGTACTAATTAAGCCGAAGATGTGCAGTGCCCCCAAATTCGTCATATTCTTGTAATACTTTCTTATATATGATGTTAATCCATGTTGTTGAATTTATTTATGGAGCAATGTAATTTGTTATATTGGCTCTTCATTTAATTGTATTTTGTTATCAAATCTATGAAATGTCTCAAGTTATAACTATCAACCACGTTGATAAAAGAAACGAAAAGTGAGTTTTGGGTAGCATGGTCACAAAGGCTGGGACTCACATGTAAGACGTCTCCTACCATTGTGAATGTGTTGCGGCATTTGGATGATTGAACAATCTCTAATTTAAATTGTTGGAATGATTTTCAAATAAAAATTAAGAAATTGAACAATTCTAATTATGAAACTTATAAGGTGAATATATGATTTAAGGAACTATAGTCTACATCCCATGAGGAATGCAAATATTATCCAATATTTTCTCATGATAATAAATGTTCGGAGGCATAAGACAAACCATGCCAGAATTTTACTGTCCATCTATGTGGCCCAATAATTATGTTAGAATTTTACAGGATATTTCGAAATACAAACCATGCTGATTGTGACAATTCATTTTCTTTCCTCCATTTGTTGATTGAACTGAAATTCTAGCCAATAACGTTGGCATTATTACTCATAATTTCAGAATAATTCGGACGTTGGCAGTTTTGTGACCTTTCTTCCCTTTATTTGATTATTAATGCGACAATTATTTCTTTTTAACTCTCCAACATTATATATATATATATATATATGATAAGGATTTGGAAAAACTATGAATGTGCTTTCGAACTATGATTTTACTTTCAATCATATATGGCGTACTATTGGTTTCGTAACTTATTTAGGTTTTGCTTTTCTTGGTGCTCCATTCTTTCAAGTGGTGTAACTGTTAGGGGTAGTGCATTCGAGTGTAGGGATTTTAACCCTTTTATTGCAAATTATTTACGCTGAATATCTGATGTATGTTGTATCTATGTATTAATTGGTGTACCACTACTATCCTACTGTTATGTGTCAATTTCGGGCATATCTCAAGACTAGGGCGTGACACATAATCATTTGAAAGGTCAATTCGTTTTGCACTATTCGGAGTTGAGAATCCATCCATCCATCTACATTTGCATTATTTTTCTTAATTTCATTATGTTATGCACTTTTGGTTCACCAAAAGGGCAAGCGTAATCAAGTACTGGTTAATATTACAAAAGTAGCACTCGCTTTCTACTGTTGAGGCCCAAGAATTTTACATGCAAACCCAATCAAGTCCTAATGCCTAATCGTTAGACAAACGTCAAGCTGAGCCTAAATACATGCAAAGGTGCAAGATCAAGAAGAGATTATATTGGTAATCAATCTTGGTACGTTAATTAAGTTGTGCATTTGCGTAAATTACACCATGCTCATGTAAACCCACGCATATTCATCACACCAAGCTTTATCACACTAACCGCTATTCACACTAAAATAAGTCCAAGTCACATGCTCGAGGCTTGCCAAGTGATTGTTGTGTGGATGGTTACGGGAGTTTATCGGGCTTATGTGGAGTCAAGATTATGGAAGACTTTGGGCTGCTTAGGGGGCCAAAAATCCAAGCCCATACTTTTTGAAGTCCACGTGGGTAAGTCTGAGAGAGAAAACCGAGTTTCTTCATTTCCCTAGGAAGCTAACCAACTTAGTAAGGAAGGAACGTAGCCCTGAGCCTTAGAGTCAAGTGAAGGCCAAGCAAGACATGCATTTAATGAAGAGAGAAGCTGACTTTTCCTCATAGCTCACGTAGAAGATCAATGCATGAAAGCCATGAGACGCATTACCAGAAGTAAAGCCTGTGGAAATTGACCCGATAAAGCATCGCATCAGGACGGAAATGCATCAAAGTCTTCATGAGAGTGGCTACGTTTAGTTGTCTTACATCAAAAGGGAATGTTATAATTAGTCAAAAGAAAGGGGAAGAAAGACCAAACCATAATTAGAGATACTACAAGAATCCTAGAAATAGGTCATTCACCTACAAAAGGGACGTTAGAAGCCATTAGGCTATGGGGGGTGAACGAAAAGAGAGAGAAGAAGAGAACATTAGGAGAGATTAAGGATTTCATTGCACCAAGCTAAGGAAATCATTCTTTTAGTGTAATCGACCTCAAACCTTAGAGGGCATCACCCCTGCAACCTAGTGTTCTCCATAACTTTCCCCTGGTCATCTCAACCATCAGAAGGCCCTTTACTACCCTGGAAAACCCAAATTATCCAATCTAGAACACCATACAATCATACAAACACCCTCTTTCTCAGTCTAAACTGATAAACTTCTAGCTTCCATGTGGAGCAAAAAATAATCCCAAAAATCATGGAGCTGACACGTGGATTATTTCCTAAGAAAGACAAGACTGCTCCTATTAAATAAGCAGGGAGCAGTCTCATTCACCACGCGTAGTTAAGGTAGAGTAGGCAGAGATCAATGACTGCTCAAGGCGCCTCTGCCTATAGGAAAAGTCAAAGGTATTTATGATAGAATAATCCGTTATTCTTATCATAAATACATTCCTAATCAAAGAAAACCTCTTTTAAGTAATCCTAATCCCATTTATTTGGGATATTACCTAATCAGTCCAAGATATATATTTACAAAAATATATTGGAATATTCCCACTTAAACACAAGCCTAGGGCCGACCAATTTCCTCCATTTTTCTCCTATAGATACACCCTTTACCTCCAAAATTCAGTAAGTTTTAGCTACCCCAAAAGAGGTTTTTTTCTTCCCTCAAACACTTAAACACATTCTTTTCAGAATTCTAACTTTGGCATCAGAGATTCTTCGGCCAAAGCCCTCTATTCATCGTGGGCACATGAATTGGTGCTTTCATTAAGAGCTCTGATTTGAAGAATCGAAGAAGATTGTCACTTTCAACTTCCTTCATTTGTAAATCCATGACTACGATGGCAAGAAATTCAGAAACTAGAACCAATAAGACCCCTTACGTTAAATGGCATAGACCAACCGATGGAGATCGCAATGTGGCTCCACATCGTCACCCCTCGAGGCTTACCATGACATGAACCGCACCTTTACCACCAAAAGGTACTATGGCCATGCCAGCAGCGGCTGCCACCACTGTAATGGCTCACGGGGCAGCCTCTATTCATCTCGAGGAAACCCTAGGGCAGTAAGCCTGCGATGCTGGCAGCCAGCAGCAACAGGCCTAGGTAGCTGCTCGCTCTCGGTAGCAGCCCCTGATGCCTACCTTTTTCACTTGGACGTGAACTGGCCAGACTGAGGTAGCCCAGGCCACGCCAATTGTGACCCAAGCTGTAACCTAGCACGAGCCAACACACCTCTAACTCAAGGCCAAACAGGACAAGCAGATGTGGCCCAATGCCCGACCTGCACCCATAGCCCTTCAGACTGTCTAACATGGTCCCATACTAGTTTAAGTTGCCTATATCTAGATCTCGAGGCTGGCGGTTGAACCAAGGGTATCCTGACTAAAGCTTTGCACCTGGAGTCCATTACACTTCCATAATTCAACCAAATGTCTACTAATAAGTGCCCTTGTGTCTTAAGTAGGACAAGGGCAAGCAATGATGTTTCTTTCCAGCAGCGTCCCGTAAAGTAGCTTCTCGACCAGCCACGAACAAAGTGGTCTGGCAGTGTACACTTCCACCTAGGCCCTTGAGATAATGTATCTAGCTCAAGTTCAACCAGCAGCTTATGAGTAATCCGTTCACCTTCCAAGAATGTAGCACATGAGCCAATCATAGGGAAGAGCAGCTGAGACTAGGAGGTCATGATTGGGGGCAATCGAAAGCCCCGTTGCCCTGACAGAGGAAAATTTAGGAAGAAATAGAAAGGTTCCTGACTGAGCTATTACACGGGTTCCAACGCATCGAGGCTACAAATGAACCTTTTCGTTAGGACATAGAACACATGGGCATATCACCTTTCACGGACGAGATCAAGCAAACGGAGCCCTGCATAAGTTCAATATGCTACATTTCGCCACTATTTTGGAGGGCGAGGTGCGTGATTGGTTCCATACCCTGCCTCTACAGTCCATCTGGAGTTTCGATAAGTTTTCCGTGGTTTTCACGAAGGAAAACTCATTTTACTGCTCGATCAAGAAGAAGTTCGATCATCTCTTAAACATCAAGAAAAATGCAAAGGAGTAGCTCCGCGACTATGTGAAGAGGTTTAAAGCAGAGAAGGCGAAGATCATCTATTTTTTGGAGAATTGATCATGAAGGAAGACTTGACTTTAGCAGATAAGTATGCGCTTTAGGACAAGGCCCGACGAGCAAACAAGGCACCTGATCAGCCTTAGAAAGAGTCTGAGACGGCTTAGAAGAAGGTGGGCAATAAGTAGTCTAACGATTGAGGTAGGCAAGAGGCCAAGAGTAGAGACCAGTCCCAGGGCAAAAGGAGATTAGGCTACCTAGAACTATACCAACTCTTAATCCCGATCAACGAGATTTTCCATAACCTCAAGAGTGAACCTTAGTTCAAGCTGCCAAGACAATCCAAATGAGACACCTCCAAGCTAGATCACACCAAATACCGTGCATTCCACCGAGGTCTTAGTCGCATGACTGACAACTGCTATACCTGGAGGAACTACTTAGAGAAGCTGGTGAAGAAGGGTAAATGCGACAGATACCTAGATAAACCAGTTGCGCAGCCTAGGAGAAATGCAAACGTAGACGAAGAGTCACCTGCCAAGACCATCAGAATCAATGGCATCTTTGTCGAGTCCTAATACTTGGGGGCCACAAACAACTTCAAGAAGAGGAAGATCCAACGGGCTATAGCAACCTTCTAGGTTCAGGCAACCGATGCCAAACTTGGGCCCATCGTTAGTTTTACCGAGCAAGATGCTGTGAAAGTTGTTTCCCGCACAACAATGCTTTGGTAGTGTCTGTTCAACTGGCACACGTTATAGTCGACAGAGTGATGGTAGACAACGGCAGCACAATAAATCTACTTCAGTTATCTATTATTTAGAAGATGGGCTTGGAAAACACAATAATACACAGAGAAGAGGTACTCACCAAATTCAACGGATATACCTCAACTGCTATTGGCAGCATAACACTCGATGTGAGAACACCACCAGTAGTCTCAAAGCAGGCATTCATTATAGTCAGAGACCCGTCTCCCTATAACGGGATTCTGGGAAGGTCGTGGCTAGTGAAACTGAGCGCCGTAACCTCCGTCGAGTACCAAAAAATATGATTTCGCATCTAGGAAGGATGAGTTGAATAGATCAAGTCTGACTAGGGCATATCTTAATGATGCATGGTGCAAATGCTACAGGAGTCAAAGAAGAAGTCTTTCACCACCGTAAGAGCTACCGAGTTTGAGAAGGATGAGCCTGTTACCAAATAACAATTACAGCATGCAGATCAAGATGATGGCATTCAGGATGACACACTAACAAAGGAAAAAGGATGAACGCCAGCAGAAGATGTTGAATACATCATTCTTGATCCTGAGCAGCCGAAGAAGATTGCTAGAATCGACTCACAACTAAGCCCAAAGGAAAAAGAAGAACTCACGGCATTTTTTACAGAAAACTGTGACGTCTTTGCATGGTCACCCTCCGACATACCCGACATTGATTCCAAGATAGCCTACCATAAGCTACATGTTGACACCGCTGCCAAATCGGACATCGAGAAGAGAAGGCACTTCGTTCTAGAACGAGTAGCGATCATTGAGGTAGAAATGGACAAGCTATTAGAACCCGAATTTATTGAGGAGGTGGCGCATTCAGCATGGCTAGCCAACGTCGTGCTGGTAACGAAGAAAGAGAAGGGCAAGTGAAGAGTATGTGTAGACTACACCGACCTCAACAAGGCTTGCCCAAAAGATTCATTCCATGTCCCTTGAATTGACATACTGGCAGACTCAACTGTAGGGAACCAGTTGCTCAACTTCTTAGATGCATATTCCAGCTACAATCATATCGCTATGTTTGAACTCGACAAAGAGAAAACTGTATTTGTGATCAAGCCAGGCACCTACTACTACAAAGTTATGCCTTTTGGCATCAAGAACGCAGGAGTTACCTATCAATGGTTAGTAAACATGATGTTTATGAAGCATATTAAGGTTACCATAGAGGTCTATGTTGATGACATCATGGTAAAAAGGAAAGCAGCGGTTAGACCACTTCAGAAACTTGGCAAAGACATTCATTATCCTTAGGGAGCACAAGATGAAGCTCAACCTTGCCAAATGCACATTTGGAGTTTCCTCAGGTTGATTCTTAGGGTACTTAATAACCTAGCGAGGAATCAAGGTGCATCCCAAGCATGTCAAAGTAATCTTGGAGATGAAATACCGAACCACTTTGAAGAAGATCTAAAGTTTGACTAGACGAGCAGCCACGCTTAACCATTTCCTCTCGCGCTCAATCAATTGATGCAAGCCTTTTTTAAAAGCCATCAAGAAGGCACAGAGAAACAAGTGGGACGACGAGTGCGAGAAAGCATGTCAAGACTTGAAGAAATACCTGACATCACCTCCACTATTATCCAAGCTAGAAGAAACTGAGGAATTATACATCTACTTGGCAGTCTCAGATGTAGCAATAAGCTCTGCCGTCATATGAGAATAGCTAGGGGCCTAATTGCTAGTATTCTACACTTCTAAAGCTTTCCTTGATGTGAAAACAAGATACCTGAGGATTGAAAAGCTAATTTTGGTGCTAAATGTTACAGCTTTGAAGGTCAGGCCATACTTTTTTATGCATACGATCGTCATCATGACTCAGTATCCCCTACGATCTATCCTGCATGTTCCAAATGCTTCTCAACGAGTGATGAAGTGGGTGTTGGAACTTGCCAATACAACTTGGTTTTTTGACCCATCACCACGATAAAAGCTTAAGTCTTGGCGGGCTTTATAGTGGAGTTCACTCCCCGGCCTAGAAGACGCAACATCACAGCCCAAAGGCGCCCCTGAAGTAGTCGAGCACTTATTGGGCCACACTAACCTTTGCTGACAAGGACTTTTGGCGCTTGTACATCGACGGTTCATCCAACTACTCTCTAGAGCAGGCTTGGTTATCGTCACCCCAAATGGCTCGATGCTCGAGCAGGCAATCACTCTAGGCTTTAAGGCATCAAACAATGAAGCAGAGTATGAGGCCTTATTGGCAGGCCTCCGAATGGCACAAGATCTGGCAGTCAATAAGCTAGCAATCAATGCAGATTCTCAGCTTATCGCTAGCCAGACTATTAGGGAGTATGCAGCAAAGTATCTAAGGATGACACTATACCTCGAGAAGGTACGAAAGCAACTTGAGGCGCTAGACTTACACCTTCACACAAGTGCCACGGGCAGACAACGCTGACCCAGACTGGTAGTCTTAGGCTTCGCTTTGGACTACCAGTTCAGACACTTCATCTCAATCGAGTATTTGGGAAAGCTAAGCATAAAAGAGGAACTAATAGCCAAGGTGTTACAAGTCAACACAACCCTAAGTTGGCAAGATCCCATCATCAACTGTCTAGTCAATGGGATACTCCCCACAGAAAGTTTGGAAGTTAAGAAGCTCCAAATAAAGTCAGCACGCTACTACATGTGGAACGGCATTCTCGTCCGAAGATTCTTTTCAGGCCCACATGTTTTCTACCTAGCACCTCCCGACAACTTGAAAGTTCTAAGCTTGATCCATGATGGAGTTTGTGGAAACCACTCAAGAGACCGATCCTTAGCACAAAAGGTCTTCAATGCTGGTTACTAATGGCTCACTGTGCATTAAGATGCTAAGGACTTTGCTCAAAAGTGCGACAACTACCAATGCTTCAAGCCTGCACTCGTATTGCCTGCCAGTGAACTCCACTTGCAGACAAGCCTATGGCCATTCATGCAATAGGCAATTAACTTGGAAAAGCCCATGCAGGCCGCTACTAGGGGTAGAGGCATAATGATCGTTGCTACCGACTACTTCACCAAGTGGGTAAAAGCCGAGCCCATGACCACCACTACTTAATAAGACATAAAGCACTTCATATGGAGGAACATCATCTTCCACTTCGGCATCCCTTAATTTATCATCACGGAAAATGGCCCACAATTTGTAGGCAAAAACTTAGCGAAGTTCTTCCAAAAATATGGCATCAAGCAACACATGTCTACGTCTAGATATCCCCAAGGCAACGGGCAGACAGAGGTATCTAATAAGACAATCCTAGATTGCCTTAAGAAATCCTTCACAGACAAGCAGGGAAAATGGCCAAACAAATTTCTCGGTGTCCTATGGATGTATCGCCCAACCAATTGACGAGCAACCAATGAAACTCCTTTCCTCCTAGTATTTGGTTCAGAAACAATCATCCCACTCAATGTCATTATGTCGAGCATCAACACCATATTGCCAACTTTGGAGCAGAATAGAAAGAAGATGGAGATCTGGCAGTAGAAGAAATCAGCTTCCTCAGTTATTCATTCTACGCTAAAAGCTTGAAGCAAGGAAAAAAAACTAGGATGAAGTAAGGCGAAGAAAAACATTTTATTAATTTCTAGCAAATTGGCAACCGGCATGAAGGCCAACAGAGTTCAAGCAAAGGAAAAACCAAAGCATGAATGGAAAATAAAGTAAATCCTAAAGTCTATCTAAAAAAACTACTCAATAACTTAGACATCTTGAGCAGCCGCATTGCTCTAAGCAATATCAACATCTCGAGCTTCACCTACAGCTGCCCCATGTTGGGTAGCATTGTCATCAGCCGCCCCTACCTGGGCGGCACCACCTTCGGTCGCACCTACTTGGGTAACCCAACGACATTCTTGAAAGAAAACTTCAGGAGATCCTTTAAAGAAATAGCAAAAAAGCTTAAGGTTCTTATCGGATAAAGCGTAGTTAGACGGTATGCCAAGGAAATGATCTATGTAGCCAAGCTTGTAGAAGTCAGCTTGATGTTTGGCAAGGATAACCTCAAGACTAAACTACTCGTTCCTCAGTTGCTTATTCTCCTCAATTAGATCTGTACGAGCTTTCTGCAACTCATCTAGTTCCTTCTTCAGGTTCTTGTTGGCAGGCAATGCTCCTTGCAGCTCCACTTCTTTGGATTCAAGTTTATTGATGACCTGCTTGAGTTGAACAGCGTCATTATGCATGGCGAGCAACTCTACATCCTTAGCATCATGAGCAGACCAAAATTTTGAAATAACATGCTCAAGGTCCTGCACTAGCAACGCTTGGACTTCAATCTCCTTTTTTGCAATGCCATATTTCCCCTAAATCACGTCAAGTTAAGCCTTTAAGACATTGATCTCTTGCTGAGCAGTAAGGGCAGAAACATCAGATCCCCTCAAAATGGCAAGTTCAGTATCAAACTCTTTAATTTTATCAGTAGTTAAGCAAGCCTATACTACCATGATTACCATTATCTCCTTAGCAAGCAGGGAACCTCTTTGTGATTGATCCTCACACCTTGCAAAGAAACTGGAGTTGACAAATTTGGTCACACCATCAACAAAGTTGGCACATGGTTTTGTGTCCTTAAGCAAATTGGGCTTTAATATCGCATGGATTTCCAAAAACTCCCTTAAGGCTGGTTTAGTAAGCTGATCACGGCTACTCATGTGGGTAGGCTTTTTCTTCTCAATAGGAGAGGCAGCTTTGGCACCACCTTGGCAATGGAATTTCCATAGTCACTCTTTGCTGTTTCACGCGCCTTAAGAATTGGATCAGACTTGGGCACATAAAGTTTTCTCGGAATACACCCAAGCACATAGGGCACGGCAAAACTCCTTCGCTGCACAATTCTTTTAACAACAGTTCTAACAATCCTCGAAGCATCAAGCTTCACAGGCTCAGATCTAGCAGCCACTTTCTTCCCATTTGAAGAAGTCAAGTCAATCATGAGCCTCCGAGCAGTGGATGAACCCTCGTGAGTAGCAGAAGAAGTCTTCCGCTTTTTCTCCATCAAAAGCTTTCGAGAAAGCGACGAAGATCTCTTTCTCTTACCTTCGCTTGCAGCAAGCTCCACAGTGGTGATTGGACAAGCAAACGCCTCACACTTGATCTTCCTAATCTTTTCTAATGGAGGCAGCCCACCTTTCTCCCTACGAAGAGAATTGAGCAGCCAACGCCACTCATGATATTCAGAAGGGATCCCCAAAGCGATGTGCACCTTCTTCAAGTCTTGAGAAGTCTTGGGAGTTAAACCGAATTTTGAATCTACATAAGCAGAGAAGGACAAATCAGAAGACAACTCAACAAAAGTGTAAAGCAGCTTTGAGACTAAGCAGCTTACTTACCATCGATGAAAGTAGTCAGAACGCGCAGCCTAGGTGAGGGAGTCCAATTCCCACTTTCTGGTGATCTTTAGGGTCTCTATAGACTAATCATGATCCCCTTTGCTCGAGTTATCGAAGAGCTTATGGCGGGTCCTCAGCTGCCCAACACCATCGATGTGGCCTATGTCAAAGAAATACTAAAACTCATTGGTAGTCAAGTCCAAGTCAAAGAACCTACTTAAGTTATGGAACCCCGTTATCATGCGGACCGCGTTTGGAGAGCACTGAGCAGAAGCACACTTCATAGAGCAAATCACGTTTTGGAAGAATTGAGGCATAAGAAAGGTGAACCCTAACACGAAGTCTTAGGGGTCAAACTTGATAACTTTCTTAGAGCCACACGATTCATGGCTACTACCATCCTTGACCCGCTTCACGCGAATCCCAGACAGAATTACGTGGTTAAACATATCAAGGAAGCTTTGAACTGCTCATCGGAACCTATCTTGATGTGAGCTGCCTTGAAGTAGCCTAGCTTACATGTAAATATACCCTAACGATGCAACGGCGGAATAAATTCATCATTCTTGTGGATCGAGGAAGATATGTTCGAAAATCTTACAACGACGCAAGGAAAAATTGTTAAAAGGCTGCTCCAAAAAGAAACAACAAATAAAAAAAAACATTATTAGGACCAAAACTGCATGAGCCCAGCAACCACGCCATAGCCCACGGCCTAGTCTCCTTTCTGCGGCCCAAAAGGTGTAACATCCCAAATTACAAGGTAGAGGCATGTGCCCTAGCACTGCCTCTCTTCCCCTCTCGGCCCAAACCAAATAGAAGGAGACTGGCACCCCCGCGCCTCCCTCTCTCTTCTTCACGTCTCACTTGTTGCACGGGCCCAAGACTGACTCCTTAACGCCAAAGGTCCAGCGCACGAGCCTAATGCCATCACCTGGAAGGCCCTACCCTTCCTCCTCGGCATAGCAGCCCAGCATCGGCCAACCAAGCCGAACCAGCTGCAATGGTATGGCTGCCATGGTAGCAGCACCGCCGCCCCATAGCTGCCACTTTTTGCCACCTTCTCGACCCCTGTCGAGCCAAAATTTAAGCCCCGAGGCTCCGAGAAATCAAGAACAAGGAGAAAATTAATTTTTTCTTACCTTGGAAAAGAAGAGAAGCAACAGAATACAATTCTTTGCACGGGCAAACGAAGAAGATTGCTAGGGGAAAGGGAATAAATATCCTTTGGCTTTCTCTCTTTCTTGCGAGGTTTTAATTGCACTTCAAATTTACGTAATCCCCTGCTTGACGCAGATTTAAATAAGTTTTGCCGGTAATTACATTCCCTTTCCTTAAAGAATTTAAATTCCAAATCAAAGAAGAAATCTACATCAAAATAGGACACAAACTCCATTACAACTTTCGATTTCTACACCTTCTGCCCTTTCCTGCAAGCAGCCCCGTAGGTGTGGGGGTATTTGTAGAGCAAAAAATAATCTCAAAAATCATGGAGCTAAAACGTGGATTATTTCCTAAGAAAGATAAGACTGCCCCTATTAAATGAGCATGGAGTAGTCTCATTCACCACGCACAGCTGAGGTAGACACTACTAGAAATTTGGCTATAAGCTACCCTTTTCATTTGGTGGCTATTGTCAAGTGTTGCCACTCACATTGGTGGCAAACCTTTATGGCCACCAAGCACCCACTACACTAAAGAGTGTGGCCTATGTAGAGGACTTTATTGTAACAATGGCTACCAATATTGCATTGATGGGTATGTGAATAGTACAACATTTTTATATTTTATAATTATTTCTAAAATTCAAAACATGTCGTTGTCTCTCTTATTAGTGGCTGGATTTGAGACTAACATTGGCGACTTTCATACTCATACACCCACCAATCCTATGTGTGTCTATTAGGATCAGTGGCTTTTAAAGTGTAGGCACCAACAATGGTGTGAATCTATAGCATTCCAAATGTCCAGTAGGTTAGAATTGTATTACATGCACTTTAGTAATAGCTCTATACTCTATTAAAACTCAGCTTCTTAATATAAAATTCACATGAAATGTAAATTTGCAAAAGGATTCACATTAACAACCAACCACACTTTATATCCATACATTTATCAATAACAAGGTTTGTCTCTGTTAAATACACCATATTACATTCAAGTCTATTGTCCAACACATCCAAGTACCCAAGGGTGATGACGTTACATTTTATAACACTTATGTACCTATGCACATCCACCAACACCAAACTGAACAAACAACTCCACCCAATTGGATCTATGCCTTCCCTATGGCATTTGTACTATGTGCATGAGGCAAAATTCACAAAAAAGTATCATAGTTAGCTTATCACTTACTGAAGCCAGTGACATTCACCATGCATGGACGATACCTAATCTCATTATTTGTGCCATTATTCTGTAGCACAGCAATACCTTCATCTTCAACTTCTCCACTTGTTTGGATCTCCATACCATTCCCTTGTTCAGTTCTATTGACACAAACTTGAGTCACATCAACACGATTTGGTTCCACCATGCCTTCATCAACAGCCTTCTTCAGCCTGGACATAATTTCAGCTCTCATTTCACGCTTCATATTCTCCACTTCCAATTCCACTTATCTGTTGTGTGCCACCATTGACTCGGCATGTTCTTTCCTCAATTGAGTGAGCATATTTGCTACCTCAATCCTTTGCCTTTCCTGTCTCTCACTTGCCTCCATCTTAAGTCTCTCAATTTCAAAATTAGCAGATTTTCTTTGCTTCTCATTCGATGCTCTAATTCCTTCAACCTCTCTACAAATTCCCCTTTTCTTAGTTATAATACCTAGCACGTCAGACCACACAACCCCTGTCCCAAACCCTCTTACACGGTTGTCTCTCTCAGGCCCCAATACATCAACGTACACAATATGCCAAACCTCATCAATTATGATCTCATTCCTATCCTCGTACAACTTCAAGTTTATATTGAATTCATCCTGCAAGTTGTTGCCAAGATTAATTACTAATGTATATGCACTCTATATACATTTGAAAGCCTTCTAAATCAAAGATATTCCAACCATGTTTCTCAATAATACTAGTACTATTAGTTATTGTTCTGTTCTTCAGACTATAGTGCATACCAATAAACTCATATGCATGGGAATCTCTTTCATGACTTCACTATATTCACTAATGCAAGCTGCTATTGCCTTATGCTCTTTGTTTCACTGACATTAAATAGCACATAATCTAAAACACCTGATTGTTCACAATCCACAAACCTTTTATATATCTCGCCTACATATAAATCGCCGGTAATTGATGGCATACTTACAATTATTGCAGCTGACCGAGTATCCACGGGTTCCCCATTTTTCCAAGTATGTGTTAGCGTAAAGAATGTAAGGCGATCTGGTTTGCTTCCATTCACTTGTTCCTGTTAAGATAAATTGTCAAACAACTAATTGACGAGTAATTTCATAACATTGTTTTCAACCGGCACCTTCATTCCATGTGCACTAACATGTACTTAAGTTACCATAACACAAAACTCATGGCAGAGCCTTACATGTTCGTGTCTGATTTGCGCAAAAGACTTGGTCATAATCGTGTGATTTATTTGTAGCGCATTCCTGTTCTTTCTACATGATGTAGCACGCTTCTACATACGCCAAGTTTATCATGTGTTCGTAGGGCTATGTGAAAGGAAATTCATCCTAATTTCCAATACATACAATCCATACATTTATCATCCACATTATGTCATAACTAAATCAAGCATATATGGTGCATAAAAAAGGAAGAACATTTGATCATTGTGTGTGCTACCTGAGCATCTACAGTGTCCCATAGCTGTACTAACAATTTCCATTGGCCTTGGTTGACACGGCCATCATGACAATGGAACCTCTTTGCTAACGGTGAATGCAAGCATGGAGTATAGTATGCCTTCTTGAGGTTTGCCTTATAATCCTTCCATCTATTCAACTTCATCTCACAAACCTGCCGTAGTTTTGGCTCCAATTTGAGTGTTATTGCATCTGTCCAATCAAGAGTCCTCTATCCATGTAGATATACATGATGTTGTTAATTATGCACCATCATTTAATATATGAAATATGAATTCGTACAGTTAACCCGTAATACTCATCCAGTAGGTTTCAAATATTTTTCTAATTGTACAAATTAAAATTATAGGAGACAAAGTTAAAAGAAGCCTCATTGCACATTACCAATCTGCATGGATGCTGCCTTTTAGTGGTGCATAATGTGTTGTGGACCTTATTGTAATTGTCTATAGAGCCTCTTACAACGTAATTGGTGAGTCTTATTTCAAATATATCATAATGAACCACAATTTATTCTAGTGCTACTTTCTAAGTGACCAACCGCAAAATAATTGACATGACCAATGAAGAGTTAAACTTGTGTATGGATAACAACAGTTAAGGTCAAAGTAGGTTTGGAATGAATTAATCATAATTAAAAACTTAAGGCTTCAACCCTACTTGTTGAGTAAGTAAATAATAGGCCATGTGATGGCATTATGTGGGTTTTTTTTAATTCCAGGGTTAAAACTAAAAGGCAATGAAATAACTAGCTATATATATAGGAAAACCAACCAACCATTAATGCCTTTTCTATTGATTTACCTTAATCCTTTACCAAACATGATTCATGTTTGAATCCTTGTAGTTGGAAAATATGATGCTTCTTGAGCTAACATTCCTATGAACCTAGAAAATCTAGCAACAGTATGAGGAGGCTCTACCGGCTGCCCTTTCTCATAAATTTCATCAACTCCTTTGTACCATTGGGTGCCTATCGTGGCCTATTTATTGCCCTAGGAGCTTGCACTATATGGGTCATACGTTGACGTTCATCCACGACGCCTTCGACATTATTTGGAATCGTGAATTGTTGTATGTGGTCATGTTCCATCAGGTTGAATGCTGGTGGTTAAGTTTCGATGTCGTCGTGAATCGACATTGATGCAATTGAGTTATTGTTGCTAACCCATAGTACCTTCGTAATTACCTTTCATGTAAACATAACATAAGTGCGTTCAATTAACATTTGTAAACAAAAGAATTTCAATTTAACACCTCAATTAATTTTCTAGTAAGAAGAGAAGAGTAGTAGATACCTCCTGCAATGGCTTCAATGTAACCTATGTGCCTCAAGATATTTTCTTCTTTTAGTTGATAGCTTGATGCAATTAAACAGCTAAAGTGACTTAAATGAATGCATACACGTTTCTTATTTGAGAGCAGCAAATTCAAATTTTGGCAGATACTTAAGTCCAGCGGGAAATCCTCCAGCCTAGTAATCCCTAGGAAAACAATTATTTAATTCATATACACTTATGGAGGTCAACAGGTAGCCACACAAAATGGCCAGGTGTTGCTATTTCCAAATAAAATAATTGGCAACCCATTAAATAATTGATCAGTCTGTGAGGTGGCAGATTTGGAATTCATAGTTGATGAGATTGGCATATGCATTGTGTGGTCAAATTTCAGTGCTTTTGTAAGGAGAATCTCAAAACTATTAATTGTTCACACCCTAATTAAATGTTAACCAACTAAGTGGGTGTGAACTTACAAGTGCCCTGCCCTCCATTCTAATCTCAATTATAAATATTAACCTTGAAGAGGTTTTTGGACTTACTGCCCTCCATTCTAATCTCAATTATAAATATCAACCTTGAAGAGGTTTTTGGACTTAAAGTAGTTTCAACTTCATCTCAAATTTACACCTAATCACCAATGGCCCCTTTATTCCCAAACACTCGCAGACAATTATTTTGTAACACAAGTGAACATGATGCCTGCCCCAACCAATAACACTGCAACCCCGGTTCCCACCTAAGAAGACCTTGTCTCTGTGTTCACTGCCAATCATAAAGATCCTGATTTTGTGTGTTACTTACAGGCTAACTTTCATGTCAAATTCGAGTACGAGCAAAACACCACACTGGAGTCAGGTGCCAACCAGCAGTTCGAATCCCCTGCAAAGGCAACTGCTGCTTGGGGTGAATGGAATGACTTTTCGCATGGCACTAACATGACCATTTACCTTCTTTAATCACTCAATCCCTTGATCAATATTTATTGTCCTCGTTATGATGAGGCAGCGAAAAATGTGATCTTGAAAGATGAGCATTTTCCATCTGATCTTCCAGGTTTCAGTGTGAACGTGATTTCTCCCTGGTCCAACGAAATCAGCCATGTGAAGCATGGTAACAGTGGAAAACAACCTTGCATCAATGGTGATACTGAGAAATTAATGACCAATGGAAAGCAACATTCCATCAGTGGTAACACAATGAACATAATATCATCTTTTTTCCCGAGTGATTTATACCGCTTTGATCCTATTGAGATTTGCAATGTTGTACACTTCGATTCTAATTCTGATTATACTAGTACTGTGAGGACTCGTCATCCTTAAAAAAGGTACAAGGCAGTTAAGGAGTGTGCTGCGTGCAAATATGTGGGTGGTCAAGAACATTGTGATTGGATGAATCGTGCTACAAGTCAAGCAAAACAGGAAGCCATCCCCAAAGATATTTAGAATGCAAAATCACCATCCGATGACGCTTATGGTAGGAAGAGTTGAACCTATCTAGGAATGGATGTTATATTATGGTATTAGTATTCACGTATGTCCAGCGTAGTGCAAGATATCAACCTTTATAAAACAAATCTCTAGTCTTTTGCTCTATGTAAACATTCCTGCTCAGTTTGTACCACCACAGATATGGATGTTTATATTTTGAACCTAGGCAATTGGTAACTATATAGACTACTACGTTATTTTTGTTTCTGTATGGATGGTTCGTAGAATCAATATCATGTATGACTATTTTGTGTATTTTGCAATTATAATAATGTGTACCAGTTTGATTTATATGTATTCAGCTATAGTTGCGCTAATTAAATATCATGAGAGAAAAACAAAGAAATATGAAGACAAAATATATAGTGAACTAATGCTTACATCTTCCAGAGCAGAAGAATGGTTAGAAACTTCAGAGTTTAGATAAGAAAACATTGATTGCGAATTTCCTTCAAGATCCCCAGCTGTACCATCTAGAGCTTTAATAACAGAACCATACATGTTTTTAAGCTTTACTAATCTTCCTCGTAGTTCTTTAGTAGCATTCAAAATTAAGCCAAATAATGAAGTTATATATAGACTGACAATTCAATCTCAGGAATGCATGCAAAGACAATCATCTTCTTATCTAGACCTTACCTCCGCCTTCGTTGATACAAAGGACTACATGTCCTCTTCCATATCTTTTAATTGCTGCTCCTGTTGTGCCACTGCAATTGCCACAGTCTTATGCAAGACTTCAAGCTGCTTTAATTGGGACTGAAATTTCTGGACTAGTATCCGGTTTCCATATTCAATTTTGTCCTTGCAGTCTACAAAACCATCCATGGTTAGAAAATAAATAACCCAAAGTTTTGAGGGAGATCAAAGAAGAACATACAAAATAATAATACAAACCAATTTTGGCAAATAAACTGGAGCATTCTCTAGCTCTGCTTTTAGCTCAAATGCACACCCAACTGGTGATTTCTCTGAAAGTTAACAATGGAATAATAGTAAGAAAAAGGCATTTAAATGTACCTTCCAGCATGAAATTTAATATATGCAAAAAATTGAACATGAACTAGTGTACAATAATCCCGAATGTCGATTGTATAACTTTAAAGTAAGATAAAATGGAGAGAATTTATCTATGGTCTGAAAATGCAGATGGTGACATGACAATTTATTTTAGCAGACAACTTTGCTCACCCGATTTGAGAAGATTCACTATCAGAAATTCCTTCTCTTTGATGGTCGCATTTGCTTGTCAATGCTTGTCCTCAAAGATCATACAGTGCACGTCCAGTTTCCTCAAGCTTTTTCTGAAGTATAAAGTGTTTAATTATCTCAGAACGAAAGCAGAAAGAACAAAAGAAGACTCTGTAAGTCGATATTACAAATGTATTACCTTAGTTTTTTCAAGTTTATCATTCAATTCTATAGCCAAAAGTTCCTAAAGACTGTAAAGTTCCTGAAGCTCCAACAATTGCTGCTCTCAGGCCAATGTAACGTTTATATTAGTTCCCATGTTGTAGTCAATATTATTAAAAAAGAAAGGAATGAATTCTTAATGGAGATACCTTTGAATTAGAATCAAGTTCCATCCGCTTTATCTTTTCAGCCATTGCCTACAGTAAATAAAGAGTTAATGAAGTTAGTAACCAGTCAATTGTGAACGTAGGAAAAGCAGTCCATAATTTAGTTAAATGACAATAATAAGACCTTCTTCTCTACTTCTTCACTAAGATAATGATCTCGTGGTATATATATTCCATTCTTCTCTCTGGCAGCATATACCTCTGAATGAACATAAGAAGCATGTCATACAATTTAGCTTGCAGCAAAGTAACAATAAAGAATCATTAAATAACCTGTCAAAAAAAAAAAAAAATCTCTGGAGAGAGAGAGATTGAGAGCATATCAATGCTGGAATCAGTTAACAACCTTGCTTGAGCCGATCAATCTCAGAATACAAATCCTTGATCAAAGCAGACTTCATCATTTTTTTGATTGACCTCAAACATTAAGCAACAACAAACCATAACAAGGGTCAAAATGAAAGACAGTTCAACTATATAATTTGTGAAAACAGGGATGGAGCAAACTTCTCACCTCTGGTTTGTTCTTTATATTTTTGGCACAGTGTGCATAGTCTAACGTGTTGAGTACTTCTTCCAAACACTACATGATAAAGACACCAGATTAATATATTGCATATAATACCGAATAAAAAAACTAATAGTCAGGGCAATGCTTGGTTCAGGAATGAATGTCAAAATGTACAAATATTTCCATATCCTACAACACTTTCTTCGAATCAATACTTCCTATAACTATTACCTTCATCAAAAGTGAGATGCTTTTCCAGGCATTCTTCGAAGTCTTGGGCATCTACATCGATTCTAACTTGAACCTCATCATTATCACCAGTTACATGTTCCACATCCTGTCCATCACACGGATCATCATCATCTGTTGAGGACTTATCAAAGAAATCACGTGGTCTCATTTTGATTGCAACATGCCATTCTATATCTATTGGGTCTTGTACATAGAACACTTGTAGTGCTTGTGATGCGAGAATGAAGGGGTCACTCGTAGATGAAATCTTAGTGAAGTTAACCAATCTAAAGCTATATATGTCTATTTTTACTCCTTCACCTGTATTTCTGGAAGTGCCATCAAACCAGTTGCACTTGAATAATACCACTATGTGTTCCATATGGTACTTGATTTCAAATACATCAATTAAAACCTCATTGTAGTCTACCAAACCGGTAACAGGGTTCCGGTCACGTGGGCCAGCATAACTTAGAACATTAGGCTGTAGGAAAACACCATAGTTTTGGTATTTCCCATTGGATTGTGGGCCTCTTACTTTGAACCTAAACCCATTACATACAAAAATCTTATATCTCCGACACCATTTACTAGGTCCATTAACAAGCGCCACCAAGTCGTCAGTTGCCCTTAGATCACCTGATTGTTGCAATTGATTAACCTACACAATTTACACCCAGGTTCATATGCATAGTTAAGAATAGGAAGATAAATAGGAAACCAGTATACGCAGAATCAACTTATTCCGTACTAACATGTTCTTCAAACCAATCTGGGAATGATTTAATAGCTTCTTTCTTTGCTTGTAGCATGGTTACTTGCCTCCCTCGAGTTTTTTTAGCATTCTCCACGTAACTTCTGTGTGTGAAAATAAAGTCAATGTCACTTTGTATAACCAAAAGTAGAGTTTTAGAAGTTGGTGCCATTCAACTGCAGTTTATAACATTTAAGTTTAATCACCTCTTATATTTCATTGACTTATCACAGTTGGCTAAAACATACGATCGTGCAATCTTCCAATCGTGGTTGTCAAGATGATAATCTTCCCACATACCAAGTGAATGCCCGGTGGCACAAAATATGTCAAAGTCGCTCTCATGGTTAGGATGTATTCTATTTGCGTTTTGGCTTGGACGATTCAAACGTGTCTCCACGCCTTCCAAGTACATCACACAAAAAGACAAGCACTCCTCATCCAGATATCCTTGGGTCATGCTTCCTTCTGGTTGATTTTTATTTCGAACATACTTCTTCAACGTCAGCAGGAACCTAATTTAAATAGTACAACATCAAATTTGCGGTTCGAAATTGTATGATGCACATATGTAATACCCATAGAAACATATTAAAAGTTAAGGAATACCTCTTAATTGGGTACATCTATCTGTAGTGCACCAGACCTGCAAGTGCAGCTTCCTCGGCAAGATGTATTGTGATTGAAGACTGACGACAAAGAATACAGGGGGTAATATCCTTTCCAATTGGCATAGGATCATAACTATTTTGGGTGTAAGTTTGCGAAAGCTTTCCACTAACCCTTTTTTAGTACACAAATGTCCGAAAAATGCACTTAATTCCAATAATATATGTGCAGTCCCAGTTGGGAGGCTTTTGCGTATGGCAACTGGAATGAATTGCTGCATTAAAACATGCCAATCATGACTTTTAAGTCCCCTTACAATCTTTTCCTTTACATGCACAAGCCGTGAAATATTGGACGAGTAATTGTCAGGCACTTGTATTGAGGCTAAAACCTTGCAAAACAATTCCTTCTCTAATGGTTTCATAGTATATGCACTGGGAGGCATCTTTGGCTTTCCATTGACAAATTTTTTGTGTAACTCCAGTTTCATGCCTATCAATTCCAAGTCCAACCTTGCATTTAAGTTATCCTTGCTTTTCCTAAAAATACCCAGCAGAGTTACAACCAAATTTTCAGTGACATTTTATTCAATGTGCATGACATCAAGGTAGTGTCGAAGGATAAGATGTTCCTAATACGGCAACTTGAAGAAAATACTATGTTTCTTCTATGGCCTAACTGTTCGTCTAGGTGGTGGTTTTTTTCTCCAACCTTTCTCCGTGGGGTCTTACCATATTTGAACCATAAAATGGACAACCGCCAACAGCATTCACATCCAGTCAAGGGGGAAGGTGCTTGCTCTCTTTCATCAGAAAGATTAAAGACTTTCCTTTGTCGACGAAAAACATGTGACATGGGCAAGAAACGAGGGTGACCCATAGAACAATATTTCCTACCCTGTTTTAGATATGTCGACTTAGTCTTGCAGTTGCAATGATGATACGCTAATTTCCCATATGTGCTACAACCGAACAAGTTCCCATAAGTAAGGAAGTCGCTAATAGTCCACAAAACAGTTGCTCGTAAGGTGAAGGTCTCTTGCCTAATCATATCATAAGTAGGAACCCCTGAGGTCCACAATATCTTCAGCTCGTTTATTAATGGTTCAAGGTATACGTCAATATAGTTTCCCGGAGATTCTTTTCCCGGTATTAACAAAGCCATCAATATGAACGGTGCTTTCATACACAACCAAGGTGGTCAATTATATACGGTCAACAATACTGGCCAGGTGCTATAGTCGGTGCTGCATTTTCTGAAGGGGTTGAATCCGTCACTTGCCAACCCAAGACGTACATTGCGCATTTAGCCACCAAATGTTGGAAATTTCAAATCTAATTGCTTCCATGCAAAGGAATCAACTGGATGTCTTAAGAAGCCATCCTCAGGGCGAGAAAGCCCATGGCAACACATATCTTCACTGGTGTGTCGAGACATGTAAAGCCATTGTAAACGAGGTGTAATAGGAAAATATGTTAGCACCTTCTGAGGCATTCTCTTTTTACTGCTTGGTGTTGTCTCATCAACCTCAGTTGTATATCTGGACACACCACATGTATGATAAACATCTAAACCACTGTTATGTTTCCAATACAACATGCAGTCATTGTCACATGCATGGATATTTTGGTGAGGCAACATGAAATTTTTCAGCATTCCCTTTGTACTCATCACGTTCTTCGGTAAAGAATGACCATTTGGGAGTATATGTTTCAAAAGTTGAAGATTAGCTTGCATTGTACTTTCGCTGCACCCATATAAGCACTTGTTTTGAAATACTCGTATTAGGAAGTCCATTTTCTTCATACAACAACCCGGATATAATTCTGTGTTGGCGTCTTGCACTATGGCTTCAAACTTACGTGCATATGTAGGTATTGGAGCTTCTTGACCGCTGTGATTATTAATAGGCATGCCACCCATTACATTGGGACCAGAGAAAATATCTTCAAGCAAGGGGCCTAGTTCACAATGAGGATTATTAACAGCAGCACTTTGTTGTGCAGCTTGGCTACTTAGAAGAGGGTCACCAAATGTCCCTCTATGCCATACCCATGAGCTTTCCAAGTATGAACGGTCCATACCTTCAACAATTAGATGTGCTTCAACTTCATTGTGACTCAACCAAATCCTATTCAAGCATTTAGCACATGGACATTTGATGTAGCCATCATGAGAAGAAACTTGCAATGAGTTTGAGATAAATTTTGCTAGCCCTGTTTTGTAATCGTTTGTAAACGGATTCAAAGTGGCCCAACTTTTGTCCATCATGACTGAATATAATCAATAGTTTCTAGAATTGGAACAATAAGGTGCCTAAAAATGAATGCACTTACCCTCTCTCTCTCTCCCTGTAATTGCGCACCCAAACCCTATGGAAAGTGCAACAGTCAGAAAAGGAATTGAATGGCAAATGCAACAGTGAGATAAGGAATTGTGACCTATATTCGTATTAGAGATGAGCATAAATATAGGAAAAGATTTATAAGATCTTCGAAAAGTGTAGAGAAATGAGTACCTACGCATGTATAGCACATTTTATTGAAATGGTTGAAGAACCATTTTAATCAAGAATATGCAATTTTTAACACCCCAACCACCATTATCACTTTTATACCTGTTGTGGTTTCATAAGCTTCTCATTTTCTTAGTACGAAGCTCTCTTTGTGGGCAAAAATTATAATAATAATAATAACAATACTAATTCAAACAGTAATGGAGATTACCAAGGAAATGAGTTTTAGGTTCTGAATGGTTTACTGATTCCCATCCATTTGGTGTGAAGACTTTCTTTGTTTCGTGTTAGGTGATGCACAAACTCTCACAAATGGTGGTTTGACAACCAACCTTGTTCCTAACAAACTGCAAGAACAGAAATTACATCATATGAAAATAGTTAAAAATTATTCTTTCATCGTAGGTCATAAGGCTCAAAACTTTCTATCAAAATAATTCAAAACCTCAAATAGAGAACAAAACTTCTACATTGACAATAACAACCCCGAACAATGAACGAAACATTGAACTGAAATTAAATCATGTCATACCTTTTCAGGTGATGCCCCTATCAGGACATCAGGTAATGTACCTAAGAATGGACTGAAAAGTAGCAATGAGAAGAAAACCAAGCAATAAATAAAAGCAAATACTTCATGATAAAAACTGGGTTCCGATGTACAACAAAAAATTGTAGTGCTTAGACTACTGTCTCAGGTGAGAGCAGCAAAAGGGAGACCCCCAACATTCATTGATAAAGAGAATGTGTTTGTGCCAATAAAAGCCTCCTTGAAGTTAGAAAGAGATATGAAGTACTACTCTACCACTCTTTGATTATTACCTCTATATGTTATTAGATCATCTATGTCATCTATGGAGGAATATACCATATGGGTTTGTTCACCCCCCGCAACTGGTAAAAAAAAATAATGTAGGCTCAAGCTAAGGATGTCTGCATCTGGTAGACAAAGAAGTCAATGCCTACAAGTAGATAGTAGGCAAACCTTGAATATGAAGACTCAGACTGTCAAACAGAACCATTAAAGATGCTAACTTCGACCTTAAGCTGGTTCTTCACATATAAGATGGTAGTAATACCTTTTCATGGAACACGAACACACTGAAAAAAATCTATCCAAAATTAGAGTGTTGTTTTTAGCATGTGCTTCTAAAATTTTTCAGTATGATTGTCGGACCGCCATGTGATATTATGTTTATATTTCATATAAATAATACATATCTAATTAATGTATATCGACTGTCATTCACTCATAATTTAGTTAATGAATATGCGTAACTATGTGACTGAAGAAAGACAGAGCTCTTTAGCAAAGACGTGTCGAGCACCCCATGAGATTATGGAATGTTAATCCATCACTCTTGGCGAGCGGTGGAAAAGCTCTAATGAGGGAAAATCGCATAGTTATATCTATTGACGAGACAAAATGAATGCACGTAGGTAAACAGCAGGGAGTTGTCCAACAGAGGTAATGTCACTTCCTCGTCTACTAATAATAACATTGTTTTGAAGGTGTAGACCACATAACGAAGCATGGAATCTAGCTTAACTGTTAGTTCTCATGCAGTGGTAGTAGGTATCAACTAAAAAGCATACCAAAACTTAAAAACAGACAAAATATCATATACAAGTTCGTTCATGCCATGTTTCAATAAGCCAAACTTTCTCTACCAAAGTCCTTTTTTGTGTTTATGGTGTTTACAGAACATACACACAAAATGCGATATGCTTATAGCATAAGCTTAACCAAAAGTGGAACTTTACATAGATACTTCTACTTATATCCTTTTTCTTTCAATTTCTACAAGCTGTAAGGATAGTAGTTTGTAAAGAAAACATAGTTGTGATTTGCCTAACTCGTGCTTTCGTTGAAACAGTAAACGAATTCGCATATTTATATAACAAGAAACGAAGACCTAGCTTATATCTGCAAGAACAATAATAAGCTTAAACCCTGTATGATTTCCAATTTGATCCAACTTGAATAGATAGAAGAAGCACTTCAAACCCGACTTCTAAAAACTCTAAAGATTCGAAGACTTAATAAACAAATTGAAAAGTTAGATCTTAAAAATGCTAAATATTAAATATAAGAAACACAAAATTACCTGTTTTTACTCCCCAAAAGCAATTCAATGTGTTGCAGCCCCAAATTGATTGTACGAAACCCAACTGAAAATAAATAATAAACCAAGGAGCTTAAGATGAGAAATTGAAAGGGCAAGGTATAAGAAGCAGATAACCAGCATCGTGGGAGTGGAGCTTCCGCTGCCCATGCCTGTCGCCAACTAAATGAGGCCGTTCACAATCTTGACCGTTACGCCCTGTCCGCATCCTGTGAATGCGACTGGTTCACGAAACCGTCCGACTTCATCACTGATGCAATAATGGCCGAGAGATGCGGTCCAAGGCTCTGCCCTTCTATGGGTTTTGGCCTCTTTGTCTCCCTTTCGTATTTGACTTGCATCTGGAGGTCCTGAGAAGCAATATATATCCCAGCTTTGAAAACGAAAAAAAATTAACCAGCACCACTCAGGCGCCAACAAAACAAATAATGAAATAAAAAAGTAGAAGAAAAGTAATTTTAAGAAATAAAGTTAGTTAACAGACACCAATATTGGTGGCTAAGGCCACTGATATCAGTGGCATCCCACTGTAAGGCCACCAAAAAATAGTAAGAGTAGCAACTTTATATCTATGGCCACCAATTGCAAAGGGTGGGAAAAAAATGGTGTGTAATGAGCATAATTCTAGTAATGAGAGTAGGTATAGATCAACGAGTGCTCAAGGCGCCCCTGCATATAGGAAAAGTCAAAGGTTTTTATGATAGAATAATCTCTTATTCTTATTATAAATACATTCCTAATCAGAGAAAAACTCTTCCAAAAACTCTTCCAAGTAAGTAATCATAATCCCATTTATTTAGGATATTTACCTAATTACTCCAAGATATTTATTTACACAAATATCTTAGAATGTTCCCACTTAAACACAAGCCTAGTGCCGGCCACCCCTAAACCCTATAGGGCCGGCCCATCTCCTCCATTTTTCTCATATAAATACACCATTTATCTCCAAAATTCAGTAAGCTTTAGCTACCCCAAAAGAGGCTTTTTGGCTTCCCTCAAACACTCAAACACATTTTTTATTTCAGAATTCTAACTTTGGCATTGGAGATTCTTCAGCCAAAGCCCCCCCTCATTCATCATGGGCACGTGAGTCTTTTGGCCTTAATCTTAGGCATTATTACTTTGTAGGCGCAAATTCGTTAATCAAACGATGGTAGAAATTTGCATCCACATTCCACACCACACCTCACTTGAGCAAGTCGTTATTTGATTAATCATGCTATCTTTGGGTCATTGATCCTACCGGGATATTTCCTAAGACATGCTAATTATTTCGAGAAATTTCGAGCTTGGTATGAAACCATACCAAAGGAGACAAGAGGACATTCTCAAAGCTTAAGTCCACCTTGACCTAAAAGTCCCCCAACACCTGCCACTAATACACTTTTCGGTTGCCTAAAGAATATTTTCCGTTCATTTTATTTTATCATGTTGGTCTAGGTTTTTAACTCTCTGTTCAATAATCGGGCGAGCAAATCTATGGGTTTTGATTGTGGCATTCCGTAAATTACATACTTTCCCATACTCCACTAGCCTTTCATACATAAGGCGCGTGGTTATTTTTGGTATTTAAATGTGAATGATTTTAAGATTAGGGTTTAGTGTTTAGAGATTACAGTTTAGGGTATAGGGTCACAGATTATACTACCATGCTCCATAGTTTTTAAGTTAAAATAATTGAAGGAAATTGTTATTAGCACTTTCAAAAAGTCATCATGCACTCCTTCTACCATTATTTCTCTGATATATTTTTTTTTTCTGAGAGAATGCAGAGTAGCAATAGTAGCACCCTAATAAAAGACTGTAAAGATATTATAGAAACTCTTGTACAATTTTTAGGCCAATCATGCTCTCTAATTTAAGGAGTTATAAGAAGTCAACATTAATAGAGTATGTGTCAAAAATAATAATACAATAATAATTACTAATGATAAGTTGGCTAGAGCATGTATTGTACTACCTCTTATCTATTCCCTAGTTCAAATTCTCATATTCGTAGTCTAATATAGAGATGATAAATATCAATCGAAGAATAAATGGAACCACTAGGATCTCATTTCTCTCTTCTCAAAATTGGTAATTTTAGACTTCTGTGGCGTGATTACGAAACGGGGTAGGAATGAGGAGTAATTGGAATTGCACGCCTTTCCAAGAATTTCGGCGTTTACTAACATTTGAGGAACCAGAAAATAAGCGGGGTCCATCTAATATCCGGAATTCTTCAGAATTGGATTACCTGAATGAAGGTGGTATTTAGATTCCGGGGAGAACACTTCATCCGGAATCAAACCTTTCTTCCCAAAATACCCACATCTTCTCATTGGCTTTGCCATTCTCTTCAGCAGCTATCTGCTCTTCTTGTTCTCATCATTTAACAAAATTTCCCTACCTCCCACCCTTCGCCTCCTCTTGCTCCCCCACCTCAAAATCCTCGAAACCCTCCTCTATCGGATTCAGCAAATCATCACAAGAGGATCCAGAGGACTCGCTATCACTCTCAACGGCTTCTTCCTCTCTGCAATAACGTGTTGTATGCTCTCTGCAACAGCGCCTTCATTGAATCCAACCGACCTCGAACCCAACGACATTTTGCCGGAATTCGTCGCCGGAGCTGGCCTTGCATGCACAGAGGAATGATAGGGTTTAAAACCCTCGAATTCAAGCTCAAAACCCGCTAAAAATCGTCTCTAATCAAGACAATAACCCAGAAATTCAAAGAATAACAAGGAACGTCACCTGGGTTTAAGGTTAGACCTCGGAGCTCTTGGCTTCAATGGAACTGCACCTCACGGTGGTCCGATGACGCATGCAAGACCATCACCGAGTTCCCTGAGTCCCATTGCTCTCGAAAATGCAAGTTTGGGTTCGGTTTGTGGAGGAATTTAGGTGGTAGTGAGGTTTGGGGCTCTCAGAGCTTGAGAGAGAGCTAAAGATAGAGTGACCGAGAGAGAGAGAGAGAGAGAGAGAGAGAGAGAGAGAGAGAGAGAGAGCTATTTTCAAAATGAAGGAAAGAGGAGACCAAGAGTGGATTAATCCCACTTAGAAAATCTAAGTAAAATTACAAATTTGTCCCTTGTTAATTGTGACTTTTACAATTATGCCATCGAGGCTTCGATTTCCATTTACATGAATATAGTTAGGAAAACATAAGAAAGTATAAGAAATTGGATTTCAAGTCTCGAAAATTACTCAAGACACCCACTTAGGGACAAAATTATCATTTCATATATCTCAGGAGTAAAACACATTATTTTAAGGAACGGGTTGTACTATTAAAGTTTAAAAATCCCGTATTTCTAAATAATATATTATACATAGAAAGAAACAATTATTGATTCTTGTGGTTGATATTACTTTCTTTGATATGACGAGTGATGTGATGTGAACTTGACTACTATTATTGTAGTATTATATGTATGTAGTTTTTACTATATATGTAATTTCAAAACAGGGGTTATTATATTCGATGATTTTAACTAGCTAAACTTGATCAACTCACGCTTTGTTTCTCAACTCCTTAGGATGTAACAAGAATAAGAACCCCAAAGGTGACGAGTGGGCTTGGTAGTGAGGCATCCATCCTTTGGACTTTTGGTGATGATTCCTCTACTCCGGTTTGTTCTAGTTTGTAACAAACATGTAATCATACTTTCGATTATGCATAACTGCACTTTTATGTGTTTACTGTTTTGTGAAACTTCTAGCTGCTCTGATGTGATGTGATAATATTGAGATTTAATCCACGAACAAGTGTCCCCAATTGGGGAGGTTGATTAGGAAACTTTGTAGCAACTCTTATTAGTAATGAACATTATGGTTCAAATTCACTCACACGGTGTTTATCTTACTATGACTTTCGTTATTAGGTTGGCTTGTGACGTCATCTCTCAATAGGGACATATGGTCAATTTAGTGATAGCCAATATCACGGCCTCGTAACTTGTGTTATTGGGGTCGGGGTGTGTCATTTAATTCTTGAAAAAATTGAAATTTTGATTAAAACCTAGTGCTTAGATTATATATTGGTTATAGTCTTTTGATGTGTACTTTAATTCAAATTCATATTTTATTTTTGTTTCAATATTTACAATTAAGTATCTAAAGCTCCCCAACCTTTTATTGCCATTCCAAATTAATCTCAACTTTTTTGAACATTTCAAACAAGTACCAAACCTATTGAAAATGTCACATCCATCAAGCCCCAATTAAAAATCTGTTAAATTAAGTAGGGCTTACATTGTATCCAAAATCAATAGAAGGTCATGAAAGCATAGCCTCCACCAACTAACGATCACTACCACCCCTGTTAGCCAATCACCACCAAATCCAACGCAAAACCACCAACTCCACCCTACAACTCAAGCCGCCAACATCTAGAAAAAGGTTATGGAGGTTGTTGAAATAGTATGGACTGCCATGATGTGGCTATCACCATCTTCATGCCCACAAAGAAGAACTAGAAGTTTTACGAGCTAAGAATTTGCAAATGATGAAATCACATGAGCATCTGAATTCTTAATCCTCTTTCTTGTTAGGAGATTGCCCTCCTGATGTAATTTCTATTTGGATCCATTTTCGATTCAATTCAATACCTGTTTGATCATTTGGGTTCCATATTATATAATTTATATTTGAAAATTAAATTTTGAGGCAACTACCGTTAATGTTGACCATGATATACCAAGTTGGTTGGTTTTTAATATAATCTATGTTTTAAAAATTAACTAGGTCTTAATGGATGTGACATTTCAATAGGTTGAATACTTGTTTAAAATATTTAAAAAGGTTAAGACCAATTTAAAATGACTCTAAAATGTGGAGGGGTTTTACATTCTTAATCCTAACATTTAATGTGTATTTTTTCAATGTCTCTCATAATTAAATATTTAAATTTTTTAATATACACATTTTAATATAGTAATTCTGTTTAACTCCCTCCAAATATATCCTGTACCTAAATGAGATACATTCCACAAAAGGTGACATGTAAGAAAAATATATAAATAAATAAGTGTACCAAAATATTAACATGGATTGATGTACCTAAATGTATGTACCGAAATTTATGTACCAAAATGGAAGTACTGAAAAGTATTATGAATAATTAATGTACCTAAATGTCTGTATCAATAAATTTATATTGAAATATATTAAATGAATTAATGTACCTAAATGAAGAACACAAATTGTATCGGAATATATTATACAAAAAAAACTAGTTTACCTATATGTCTACACCAAAATATATAACGATTGAAATGAAAATTAGGATTAAAGGTAACTAATAGATTAAAATTAGAAATAAAGAGAAATAAAACATTAAAATATAATTAATAAATGAGGTGATTAAATGTATCAAGGGATAAAAATTAATTAGATATTTTTTTTATTTAAACAAATGACATAATCTACACTAAGGGGGAGGTCGATGGACTTAGCCTCACAATGAGTTAGTAATAATACAGTTCAAATTCGCATTTGGCGATAATCGAGCCTAAGACCTCTTATCTCCAAACCGTAATACTAAGTAGCTTAATTAGATATTAATCTTACACAAAGTTATAGTCTAAAAGTGATCTTTTCTAACTATTAAAATGAAGTTTTCTATAGAAATATTCTCTTTAGATCATTTACTTAAGATGCCGCTGGACTACTATCTTTCAAAAGCAATGGTAAAAAATAGGCTATTTCATCGGACTAAAGTCATCGGCCTACTATGACAGTCTAACATCTCCTCCCTCAAGCAGTTCATGATAACCTATCCCGGCCCCTCAAGCGGTAAAGGGCCACCTGCCGGCCTATGGGTTACTTAATTTGTTATTTTTGAATATGAATTTGTGAAAGAAATTCAGTCGTACATTATAATTTTTCCATATTACTATATTTATTTTGGAGAAAGTCACATAAAGTACACAACCATAAATTTACAAACTTTTGTTACGTTAATAAAGCAAGAGGGTGCACCTAGCACAAATTTTAAACCGACCGGTCGCCTACTAATTATTGTAAACAATCCATTTCAAGGTACAACTTGGAGAGCAGAGCTGATTTTTTCGGTTAGTGCTATTGTTTTAGCGTCTCCTTGCAGCAGTTTCTCTTTGGCCATTAAAGAAGACGGCAGTCACAGGAAGGCCAAGGTCATTTGCCTCTGCAAATTTTCGGGTATTGAAGTGGTCCTTTGATGCAGGAGGGATCACTGTCTGCCAGCCTTTCTGCTTGAACAGAAGAAACACAAACCTGTGGATCCCTATGTTTGGCCTTGGCATTTCATATTTCACCACCTCCTTTCCTGTTTTTAATTATATATCTCGCGTTCAAACAAACAAAAAATCATATTCATTATCTCTCTCAGAACATAATGGACTTACCAAATGTGTTATCAGTAGTGCCTGGGATGTCAGTCACAATCCTATAATCAAGAAGGCCAATTATTTAGTCCAAATTTTTTAACAAAATTATCAGACTGAATTCATGAGTATGCAATAGAAGCTTCTGTCTTCTGATTATGTAGGTTTTATCCAAAAACAATTATAAGGAAATAGAAACTCCCTGTATCAGGCCATCTCTAACTGGACAAAAAAGCCCAGATAAATTTACCAGGTCAATCATGAAACATACAAACTTATTGGAAAAGAAAAAGATCAGTAAGATTCAAGGACGCAGTTAATTTTATGTTATATAAAAAAGACGCATATATGGATTATAATTTGCATGATTTTCTCGATGTCTTGTAAATATATTGGTAACGCCTAATAACTGACTCTCTGCGGTATAGAAGGTTAGTGTTTCATATTTTAATCCTCAGGTGGATATAATATTATGCGCAAGTTAATTAATTAGAGGTTGGTAAAAGTGTAAGTGTTCCCTCAGATATGAGTCTCTAGGGCCGGGAAAATGATTGCCTTCCATTTTATTTTCCTTATTTAAGATTGCATTTTTATGATCATCTCTTCAGGGAAGGGTTTACCAGTGTAAGTGTTCCTTCAGGTATGGGTCACTAGGGCCTGGAACATCTGGATCCGTCATGACCTACAAAGAACAAAGTAACTATTTAAAATTAAATCCTTATTTAAGTAAATAAATTATGGTATATATAAACATGATAACAAGAGAATATATAGAAGCTGGGAGGGTGACATGCACGTACCAGTGTAAAGAAACTCCTCAAATCGCCTCCATGAACTTCAACCTTAGGCTTGATGGTTACTGAGGAAGGAAATAGCTCATGCCCATTATACACCACCTTGTTCGAGTTGTATGTAATTGTCATTCTTACACTGGAGGAGAAGTAATCAACAACATCTCCAATAACTCTCCCAACCACAAGAGGATCTGATGACATCACTGCCATGATATCTCTCAAAGATTACAACCCTTCTGTTTTTCCTGAGGAAGCAGCTGGTTTCTTAATTGGCTTTGGATTGGAGATACCCCATACTTATAGTGTTGAGAGAAGAACCTTTGAAGCTACAGAGATCCATAAAAAGTTCAAGGCAAGTGGGGTAGGAAAATAGTTTATGAGGTGGAAGATACATAAAGTTTAGGACTGTGTTTTCTATGTAAAATAAGAACTTTTTAGGCAAGGTTATTGTGAAAGTGGCCCTAAATTTCTTTTTTCATGAGTTTTCAAAAAGATGATAATTTTTTGTTATATTTCTTTGTATGCGAACATATATACTCTCTAGTAATCGGTTTGATCGTATGGAGAATTTCAGTAACCATTAAAATTAGGTTATTACATTTTTGTATCATATTGATGTACCACATGATACGACCATTGTACTACTAGAAAATGGGGCTTGCCCTACAAACTTTTGCCCGACAAGAGTTCATCGGGTAAAGTCTCTTTACCTGACGGATATTTTAGTTGATAAGGCGAAGATGGTCAACATTCAGGTTTTACCCAAAACCAGGTGATAGAAAATATTCGTAGGGCAAGTCAAAATTCTTCGGGGCAACATTTTGGCTTGAAGAGGGAAAAAATGGCGATCAGACAGTTTGCCTGACGAATCCTGTCTTCGTTGGCTAGGTAGGCTCTGCCCAGCAACACTATTTGTCGGCTACAATCTACTATCGTTGGTCAAAAGCCCATGCTGACATGTAATAAATATCTACCGACACAACCTTTGCTTGATGTTTTCCTTATATTTGCCCAACTGAATGATTCGTCGGACAAACCCCTATCCATCAATTATAAATCTATGCCTCCCTCTTCCTCTTCCTCTTTTTACCTAGTACCTTTCTCTTCCTCTTTCTCCTCCGTGCCCTCCTCTTCCTCTTCTTCTTTCTCCCCTTCTTTTTTGCTTCAATGCCCCATTTTCCCACTACCCAACCCCTACCCTTTCACCACTTTACACAAAGTCCCCAAGGATCTCCTGAAAAGCAGCAGCAGCAAAGGCACGGCTATGGGCCTGAGTTCACAACTAGAAGATGATGGTGCCTAGGCCCACATGGCTAGTTAGGGGAAGGAGGTGCACCTTCAGTTATGGAGGTCTAGGGAGTAGTATTGGTGGTAAAAATCAGAGAAGTAAGTATGAGAAGAGCATGGAGAGGAACCACCGTCATAAGTTCCAAAGGTTACTTGGATGTCTTGCATGTGGAAGAACATGAAAAGGATACCACCGTCATGGGTTTCAAAGGTCTCAGACCTATGGTTGAGCCTTTATTTTTTCACGAAAGACAACATTGTACTTAATGGAAGTATTGAATAAATTCTAAGTATATTGGAATTCCAACAAATGCATGAGGTAGTGCAAAATCGAATTTGTCTTGTATTATAGCATTGGGTAGTATCATTTAAATTTCTCCTTTTTTTTTTTTTTGTTTTTTTTTTTTGTTTTAGTAACGGGTTCTAAAGCTCTAAACCATATGGCTGAGCCTTTATTCATGAAAGACTACATTGTGTGGAGCCAAAAATAATCGAGAAAAATATGGAGGCGACGTATGATTCTCAGGTAAAAAGACAAAATTACCCTCAAGGCACACCGGAACTCCTCCGGGCAAGCAGCGGACAATCACAACTCAATCATGGTCAAAAGTGATCAAAATAGGTACTTATTCAAAACTATTTTATCCATCCTCATCAAATCCTCCCCCCACAAGGTAACCTTCAATTATTCATTCTAAATAGGATTTATTACCTAAATTAATTGATTAATTTCCTAATTAATTAATTAATTAATTTCCTAATTAATTGCAGAATATTATTTTGACATAATATCTTACAATTACACCAAAAAACTACCATAAGTGGCCGTACCCCTTTTCTCCAAATAAGGGCTGGTCACACCCCTATAAATAGCTCCCATTTCTCCTCAAAACCTAATTCCAACTCTCTTGCAAAATTCTCCAAATTTCCCTAAACACTTTTCCCTCAAATTCTAACTTTGGCATTGGATGTTCTTTGGCCAAAGCCCCCTAGTCATCGTGGGTGCATAAGGCTCTTGGCCTTGACCTAAGGTGTTAATTGTTTTGCAGGTGCATTTTTGTCCAAAAAAAAGAAGGCGGAAATTTGCATCCATAAATTGGTGCTTTCATGGAGAGTCTTGATCAAACACTCAAAAAAGACTCTTGCATTCAAGGTTTTTCATTTTCTTGCTCATTTTTAGATTTTTCGTACATTCTTATTCTTGGATTTTTTATTTAGGATGCAAATTTCTTTGATAAAAATTCTTTTATAAAACGTAAAAGAAAAGTACAATGACTAGAAACTCACAAACCACAATGATCGGAACTTCCTACGTTCAAGGATTTGGACCACGACCATCCACAAGGCTAAACACGACGATGAATGAAGCAGCATCACCCTCACGGGGCACCACCGTAGCTACCACCATGATGGCCACCATGGTAGCCACCACCCTTGGCAAGGTCCACGACGCCATGACCACAGCCCAAGTTGTGCCATCTAAGCCCGTAAGGGCCTAAGCCTAAGGCGAGTCGGCCCGAGCCATTCAAGCCTAACTAAATTCCAACACGTTGTTGAGCCGAGCCCTAGCCTCGCACCCACGTGCTCTGCACACCAAGGAACCCACTCCCATTGCCCAACCCACTCTCGTGGCCTTCCCAGCAGCCCAAATATGTCCAAGACCAGTCCAACTGTCCCGACTTCAGATTTCTAGACCGACGATTGAACCGGGGCATTTTCACCATATTTTTATGCGGATTTGACATTTCCTAACTCAAATCTCACGCCCGGAGTCTACCACACTTCTATTGCTCAAGGAGACGCGTTTCTTCCAAGCTCTTCCAACCCAAATGAAGAACAACATTTGTCTCGACAAGTCATAGAATTGACGAGCGCCCTCGCACCGTAAACAACCTTGATGAATCAGCTCTTGTAGCACACACCGAGATGCAACATGCCGGACAAAGTGTCCCAAAGTGGGACAAGGGTAGGCGAAGAACCTCTCCAGCAGCGTCCAGGTAAGTAGCCATTTAACCAGCCATGAACTGAGCATTCTGGCAATGTACACTCCCGACTGGGCCCCCAAGATAGCGTATACTTCTATCCTAGCATGCGCAGAAGCATGCACTCCAGATTAGGCCCACGAATGAGCATACACTCACGGTTGAGACCACATTCCAGTGATCAACATGGACAATCTTCCAGGCGAAGTGTTTATTTGCTGCTAGGTCTGCAAGGAGCATCTTCCACCTCACATCGGAGTAAGCATCACAACAGATGGAGAGAAGCAATCACTCAAGGCTTGAGTTCAATCGGCAGCCAACAAAGAATTCCCTTGTTTGCTGGGAAAGAACCACGTGCACTACCTTCACCACATCGAAGAGAAAATCACGTAGAAGAGTATCCTAGACCAGTAGGTCAAGATCGTGGGCAGCCGAGAGCTCTACTACCCTAACAAAGGAAGATTTAGGAAGAGGTAGACAGGCTCTTAAATGAGCGATTGCATGATTTCCAATGCAACAAGGTCACCGATGAAGAACTACGATGAGACATGACCAATACAAACAGGTCACATTTCATGGACGAGATCGAGCAGGCAGATCCTTCATGCAAGTTTAGCATTCCACATTTCTCATCCGTCAAAGGACATGAAGACCCGGAGAGGCATTTGAAACATTACCGAAGCGCGATGGTCCTTTATCAAAACAATGATGCTCTTATGTGTAAAATATTTGCCACCACTTTACAAGTCAAGACGAAAGATTGGTTCCACACCATACCGTCACGATCCATCCAGAGCTTTGACGAACTTTCCTTGGTTTTCACCAAAGAATATTCATTCTACCGCTCGATCAAGAAGAAGTTTGACCACGTGTTCAATGTGAAGATGAACCTAAAATAGTCACTTCACAACTACATGAATAGGTTAAAAGTAGAGAATGCGAAGATAGTAGGATGTGATAATTCGATAGCAAGCGCATCCTTTCAAAAGGGACTCCCAGTAGACCACCCACTGTTTGGAGAGTTGATCATGAAAGAAGATCTAACCCTGGCAAACTTTTTCGCTTTGGTAGAGAAGCATGCACTTTGGGACAAGCCTTGGCGAACAGATAAGATGCCTGAGCAGCCATGGAAAAAGTTGACAGTGGCTCAAAAGAATGAGGACGAGAAGTAGTACAACCAAATTAGGCAGGAAACCAAACGTAGGGATTGACACACAACTAAATAGAGCTTGGCATCTAAGAACTACACCAAGTTCTCGATCCCGATCCACCAAATCCTCCGTGACATCAAGAGCGAACCATGGCTCAAGCTGCTGAAGTAGTCAAAAGGAGATACTTCCAAGTTGGATCACACCAAGTACTGCATATTCCACCGAGGTCCTGGTCACATAACCGACAACTGCTATAGCTGGAAGAATTACCTAGAGAAGCTCATGAAGGAAGGTAAGGTCGACAGATACTTGGATAAACCAGCTGTACAGCCTAGAAGAAATATAGATGCCGATGAAGAACCGCCCAACAAGACGATCCGGATTAACGGCATGTTCACCAACTATGAACATTTGGGGGCTACCAACAATTCAAAGAAACAGAAGATCCATCAAACTCTACTAGTCTCGTAAGTCCAAGTAGTCGGCACCCAACTTGGACCCATTGTTGGTTTCATTGAGTAGGATGCCGAAGGTGTCGACTTTCCGCACGATGACGCGTTAGTGGTATCTGTCCAAATGGCCCATGCCATAGTCGACAGAATGAGGGTTGACAATGGAAGTGCAGTCAACCTACTTCAACTCTCAGTAATTTAGAAGATGGGCTTGGAAAACACAGTCATATGCAGAGCGGAGGTACTTTTTCCAGATTCAACTGACACACCTCGACTGCCATTGGCCATATCACACTTGACGTGAAAACACCGCCAATTGTCTCAAATGAGACGTTCACAATGTTAAGCGACCCGCCTCTCTACAATGGGATTCTAGGGAGACTTTGGCTAATAAAGTTGGATGCCATCACTTCCGTCAAGTATCAAAAAATATGATGTCGCATCCAGGGAGGAAAAGTCGGAGAAATCAAGTTTAACCAGGCCGCATCTCGACAATACACTATGTAAGTATTGAAGGAATTAAAGAAGACCTTTACCCCCGTAAAGGCTACTGAGGTCCAAAGGAACGATAAAGCTACCAAATAGCAATTATAGCAAGCGAATTAAGAAAATGGTGTCCAAAACGACGCGCTAGCATACGAGATAGGATGAAAACCCAAAGAGGATTCCGAATATAACGTTCTTGATCTCCAGTAGTCGGAGAAGAGCGCTAGTTTTGGTTCTCGCCTAAACCCAAAATAAACGAAAGAATTCACGACTTTCCTTAAGGAAAATCGTGACATCTTCGTATGGTCACCTTCTGACATGCCTGGCATTAACCCCAAGATAGCTTGCCACAAGCTGCACGTCGACCCTGTTGCCAAGCCGGTGATCCAAAAAAGAAGGCATTTTGTGCCCGAACGAGTAACAATCATCGAAGAAGAAATTGATAAGCTATTGGAAGTCGGCTTCATAGAAGAGGTAACACACTCAGCATGGCTTGCCAACGTCGTGCTCGTAAAGAAGAAAGAGAAGGGAAAATGGAGGGTTTGCATAGACTACACTGACCTCAACAAAGCATGCTTAAAGGATCGTTATCCACTCCCCTGAATCAATCAATTAGTATATTCGACTTCTGGGAACCAGCTGCTCAGTTTCTTGGATGCCTACTCTGGCTACAACAAAATAGCCATGTGCGAGCCCGACAAAGAGAAAACCATGTTCGTGATCGAGCGAGGCACCTACTGCAACAAGATCATGCCCATTGGCCTCAAGAACACAGGGGCCACTTACCAAATGTTAGTAAACATGATGTTCAGAAAGCAAATTGGAGTAACCATGGTAGTCTATGTCGACGACATCATGGTGAAGGGCAAACAGCGATCAGACCATATCGGCAACATGGCAAAAACTTTTGACATCCTTAGAAAGTACAAGATGAAGCTCAATCCCGCCAAATGCACATTTGGAGTATCTTTAGGCAGATTTTTAGGGTACCTAGTAACCTAACGAGGAATCGAAGCACATCCCAAGCAAATCCGAGTGATCCTAGAGATGAAATCTCCAACTAACTTGAAGGAGATCCAAAGCTTAACAAGACGAGCAGCCGCCCTTAACCACTTTCTCTTGCGGTCCACCGATCGATGCAAATCCTTTTTCAAGGCCATCAAAAGGGCACAACGAGATAAATGGGGTGATGAGTGCGAAAAAGCTTTCCAAGACCTGAAGAAGTATCTTACATCACTTCCCTTACTATCTAAGCCAGAAGCAGTGGAGGACTTATACATCTACTTGGTAATCTCAGAAGTAGCAGTAAACTCTGTCCTCATACGAGAAGAGCTGAGGGCCTAACTGCCCGTATTCTACACTTCTAAAGCTCTTCTTGATGAGGAAACTAGATACTCGAAGATCAAAAAATTAATTTTAACGTTAGTTGTTACGGCTCGGAAACTCAAACCATACTTTCAAGCTCATATAGTCATTGTCATGACTCAACATCCTCTACGATCGATCCTATATAGTCCAGATGCTTCTCAATGAGTGATGAAATGGATGTTGTAACTTGGCCAATACGGTTTAGTTTTCTAACCCCACATGGCGATAAAGGCCCAAGCTTTGGCAGACTTCATAGCAGAATTTATGCCTAGCCTAGGCGATGCAACAGAGCGACCCAACGACGCCTTGGAGGCAGCCGAGCACTCCCTCGCCATTCCTACTCCCCTAATGGATGCTTCTGGCATTTGCATGTCAACGTCGTATCCAACTACAAAAGCTTGGGAGCAAGCATGGTCCTTATCACCTTAGACGATTCGATGCTTAAGCAGGTGATCACTCTATGCTTCAAAGCATCCAACAACGAAGCAGAGTATGAGGCCCTACTAGCAGGCCTCTGAATGGCAAAAAACTTGGCGATGAAAAAGCTCGCAATTCATTCTGATTCCCAGCTAATCACCAGTTAGACTACTGGGGAGTACATGGCAAAACATCCAAGGATAGCGCAATACCTAGAGAAGGTACGCAAGCAACTTGAGGCATTTCACACTTAAAAACTCACTTAAGTTCTGCGGGTAGACAACACCCACGCAGACGCGCTAGCCGGCTTAGGCTCCGTCCTCGACCACCAACTCAAACGCTCTACTCTAGTGGAGTATCTAGACAAGTGAAGCATAGAAGCAGAGCCAGCAGCCGAAGTGTCACAGGTTAGTATAACTCCTAACTGGCAAAGTTCTATTATAGACTACATGATCAATGGCACACTCCCTATAGAAAGGTTGGAGTCTAGAAAGCTCCAAATAAAGGCAACACGCTACTACATGTGGAACGGCATTCTCATCCGAAGATCTTACATCAGACCACATCTCCGCTGCTTAGTGCTTCGCGATGACCTAAAAGTTCTAAGCTCAATCCACGAAGGCGTTTGTGGAAATCACTCTGGATGCCGATCATTAGCACAAAAAGTTCTTAACTCGGGCTACTATTAGCCTACTATGTACTAAGATGCTAAGGAGTTAGTACAAAAATGCAACCATTGCCAATGCTATAAGTTGGTACTAGCATTGTCTGCCAGCAAATTACACCTACAAACGAGTCCTTAGTCTTTCATGCCATGGGCAATCGACCTAGTAGAGCCAATGCCACCCTCTACTGAGGCAGTGGCATGATGATCGTGGTAACCAATTACTTGACGAAATGGGTAGAAGTAGAGCCCATGACAACCATGACCCAAACGAACATAGAACACTTCATATAAAGGAACATCATTTGCTGATTTGGCATCCGTTAATCCATCGTCACCGACAATGGCCCACAATTCATGGGCAAAGATTTGACGAAGTTCTTCCAAAAGTATAACATTAAGCAGCATATGTCCACGCTGAGATATCCTCAAGGCAATGGGCAGACTGAAGCATCCAACAAGACGATTCTCGATTGCCTCAAGAAATCTCTCTCCGACAATAAGGGAAAGTGGCCAGATGAACTCCCCGAATGTGTATGGGCATATCGCACGACCAAGTGACAAGCCATCGGTGAAACTCATTTCTCTTTAGCATTTGGTTCAGAAGCAATCATTCCTCTCAATGTCATCGTGTCAAGTATCAGTACTCTATTGCTAAGTATTGAGCAGAACCATAAGAAGATGGCCACAAGCTTAGATCTGGCAGAGGAGAAAAACGCGAGCAAACCATCATCCGCATCACATCCTACCAGCAGCAATTCCTCTCTAGGTATAACAAAAGGGCCAAGATTCGGCAGTTTCAACCCAAAAATCTAGTCCTAAGAAAAGCCTTTATCATTGCTTGTAGAGAAGGCATAAAAAAGATGGATCCTATATGGGAAGATCTGTATAAAATCATCAGAGTAGACGGCAAAGGTAATTACACCCTCACCACCATGAAAGACAAAGACATCGAAAAGCAGTGGAACGCTTACAATCTGAGAAAGTACGATATGTAACCTCCTACCACATCAAAGCTTGAAGAACACAAGCGGCTCAACAGGCACCACCTCGCAAGCTGAGGATTATCTAGTTGTTATGCAGTTTTTACCTTACAGCTAAGTTTTCGTTCGTTTCACTTGTTTTTCAATGAGGAATTCAAAAGTAATTTACAACTTGGCTTGATTGCATGTCTATAACAACTGATCGCTCCTGAACATCAAAAAAAATACCGCACCCTTCTTAGGGGCTCATCGCAAGAATTGCACCCCCCGAGAGACCAACCATGCTTTCCAGTGCAAGAGGGTAAACCAATTTCTCGACACCTACATGGGTCTATTTTCCAAAGCAGGAAGATAAACTTTACACTCTGAAAATCCAGAAGTGGATGAGCCAGGCTGCCCTAGAATAACTAGATGCACGATGGCTTGCGTCGTGATTCGTAGAAGTAGCCGCAATGGTCTTTTTCAAGACTTAGCTAGCTGAAGGATTTTGGGTTTCTTGGCCTAATCCGCAGGGAACCATGCCCTAGAAACGGAGGGGGCACATCACCCAATAAGCCTTATGGACGGTTGCCCTAGAACCTTAAAGTTGATATCGAGTGCACTAAGGTAACTTACGGTTTCCAAAAGACTGTTTATGGCTTGCCCTTTGAGCAGTAAGTCGTGCTAAACTTATACAACCGCATGTTTCTATGAAAGGTTAAACAAGTTAGCACGCTTATACAAAACTTCATCCATTGATGGCATGTTACGCAATCGATAGGCTTTATTTCTACCAAAGCGCGGATTGATCTACACTAAGTCCTAAAGTGTTGTGACAATTGCTATGCAACCTACAAAATTGGACAAAGCCAAGGTTAACAGCTTAGTGGTTATGCAGACTTGTCTGCTTTTGTAAGTAAGGCGTCCGGCTGCTGACCTTATGGCTAAAAACTTTGCAAAGTTCTACACCAACACCTACGGCTGCATAGTGAAGGAAATATTTGTGAAAACTAGTTCATTTGAGCAACATATATGCAAGTTATTAACAATTAAAAGGCGGAATCATGCTTGTATGCACTCAAAAATAAAACTTTACCCATGAAATTCAAGGTCTAGTAGTTGTGGTGAACCAAGACTCAACTTAAAACAAAGTGAGTTGAGAAACTTTATACCTTTGAAGCACCTCTTTGCTTATACAAATTTCCCCATGGTGGCTGGCTGTTCTAGAGAGAAAAGAGAGAGAGTTGTTCTCTTTTCTTCCCTTAGAAAACCCTAATGATGAAAAGGTTATAAAGTCCTTTACATAGTCCCTTCAATTAAGTGACTAAAAGAACCAGAAACCCTTTCTTTCTCTATATGGCCGGCCTCCTTAAGGTTATTTTTTGTTTGGGCCTTTTTAGGTCTTTAGTCAATAAGTTGTCATACAATTTATGTTAATAGGCTTGACACTCAAATCCTATTGGGCCTTGCAGCCCAAAACTAACCGGAGGTCTATAATGAACTTATTCGTTTGATTAATTAACATATTAATTAATCCTAGCCATAAATAATTAAACCATTTAATTATCCTTACTCATCTCTGTTAAATCCTTCAAACATTACCTTACACAATGTGTGATCCATTAGGTTCCTTTTAGCGAGCCAGTGGGTGATTAGAACTCTTCAAATCGATTGTGAATTGAAACGTACTTTCAATTCTCCCTTTAGTGATTATACACCTTTAGGGCTTCAACAAACTATGAGTGACACCTAGCAGTATGTCATGGCTACCTAAGATAATTAGAAGAGGTGGATAACCTATTAAGTTTGGGATTACAATGCAATATGGTCTTTCTCTAATACAATACTCTTAACCACATTGTTTGGTTTGATAGTTTATTCATGTCTACAATCCAATGTGATTCTTTTACATATATGATTACCTTGAAAGTGATTTGGAACGACTTCTTGATTCTCATTCATATTATGGCCAAAGATTCTTAATCATATCAAAGAGTATTCTCCCTCAAACGGTTTGAAGGGTAGAGGTCCCTTGTTATGCATTCACTTGCCTCTATGGCTAAGTGGCTTAACCCCAACTATACCGTGGACACCCTTTGATGGAATGACTTTGACATAGTCAAAGATCAAGGACCTAACCACAAGACAACTATGATGCCTTAGGTCAAATGACTACTTTGCATTATCCCAATCATAAGTTCTCATATGACATGAGTATGAGAATTCCTCGTTGATCGTGCTTAGTGGACTCATTCTCTATTGAGCACCAACATGCTTATCTTGGTGTCAGTTACACCATTGACTTGAGACCAATCACTCTCTTTAAGAGAAGATATAGCATGTGCTAATTTTAACGAACTATCAATGCCCAGTTGGCAATCCTATGATCAGGAACGTTTAGGATATGTATACAAAAAAAGAATGGTCTCATGAATCTAACTTCTTTGGATCACATTCTCCCAATTATATATTCCTTGGACTTATCGTTGAAGCATATAACATTTATATGAGATGGCTTTCAACAATAATCTTTGTCCTTTATATTAAACTAGATTAGTTTAACATGTGAAATGTCCATAAAGTATGGCTTTAGGCATATTTCCAACACATAGGCTACGCGGGCCTGTCTGCTTATAGAAAGGTAGCACGCTTGCCACTAGTCTATAAAGTCAAAAGGTTAGGGCATGAACAAAAGAAGTGAAATGGAGAAAAACGAAGGAAGCAAGTTTATTAAATTTTCTAGCAAAATTGATGAACGACTAACAAAGACCAAAGGAGTTTAAGCAAAGCAAAGGCAACAAGGAAAACAAAGAAAATCCTAAAGACTACCTAGAAAACTACTCCTCAGCAGCTTGAATGCTCCACGATTACACGGTCACCATACCTTCAGCAACCACGGCACCCTCAGCAGCTGCACCATTCGACACTTCAACCTGGACTGCTCAAGCCTGGGCATCAGCTTTTCAGACTACTTCACTAATGGAAGCCTTGAAAGTGAAGAGGAGAAAGTCTTTTGGAGAAATAAAGAAGGTCTCGAAGTCTTTACCAAAATACTCAAAATTAGACGGCTGCTTAAAGAGATAGTCTATATAACCTAACTTGTAGAAATTGGCTTGACTCTGAGTAAGCGAAGCCTTGACCCCAGCCTTTTCACCCTCCAACTGCTCATTCACCTCGAGCAGACTAGTACAGACACACTGCAACTCCTCCATTTCCTTCTTTAGACGGTCGTTAATCTTCAAAGCACTTTGGAGTTCCAACACTTGAGACTTAAGCCTATCAATGACCTTCTTGAAATGGATCAGTTGGTTGTAAGCAGTGATCTGTTTTTCATCCTTTGTGTAAACAGCAGAGTGGAACTTAAAGATGGCATGCTCAAGATCTTAAATCTGAGGTATGTAACACCCGATCTCGTTTTCTGCACTTTCATACTTTACTTAGATCACGTCAAGCTTAGTTTAAAATCCACGATCTCTTGGCGAGTGGTCTCAAGCTGCAGAGAAGTGGGGATAGATATATTAGACCTCTACAAAGCAACAAGCTCAGATTCTAACTTCTTGACATTTTTGGTTGAGGAATAAGCTTCGACTGTCATAGTTCTTGCCACCTTCTTGGCAGCCTTGGTATCCTTTTGATCAAGGAACATAGACTTGGCAGCTAGAATCGTCGTTTTCTACATCATAACCAGTAGAACAGTTCTCTTATACTCGATCGTATGCTTTGCAAATGAACTTGGGCCAACAACTCATTTGACGTCATCAACAAACTTGGCACACACATCCATGTCCTCGAGTAAATTTGGTCTCAAGAATGCATAAATCTCGGTAGCTTCCCCAAAAATAAACTTGGTAGATTTCTTACAACTGCCCACACAAGTAGTCTCTTTTTTCTCAGCAGACGAATCAGTCTCAGCAACAGAGGGAACGGGTTTTGGTGCCACTTTAGTAGGCAAAGGCACCTTGTCACTTTTTAAAGTAGCAGGCATCTCTAAAGGGGAACCAGACTTACCCCCAGACGGATGTTTTGGTACAAATTTCAGCACTAGGGCATGGTAGAACTTCTACGCTAAGCGATCCTAATAGCAACCAAGCTGGCCACCTTTAGAACGGCAAGTGTCACTAGCACGAATCTAGCAGCCTCACCTTTCTCACCCTTGGAAGAAGTCAAGTCAATCATAAGCATGGGGCCAGCCGGTGAACCCTCGCTAGCAGCAAAAGAAGTCTTTGGCTTTTTCTCAGCTGACATCTCTTGAGCAGGCAGAGAAAGTCTCTTTTTCCCACCTTCATTTGCAGCAAGCTCCACAACAATGATCGGGTGAGCCAATGTCTTAGCCTTGATTCGCTTTATCTTCTTTCTCGGGGGTAACCTTCATTTCTCCTAGCGAAGAGGACTAAGCAGCCAATGCCACTCACAGTACTCGGAAGAGATACCCAGAACGACATGCACTTTCTTCATGTCTAGAGAAGTCTTAGGAGTTGAGCCAAATTTTGAATTTACAAGAACATAATGAGAAAATCAGTAAATCAAAAAGCATCTTAGCGAAAGTACAAAGCAGTGGAGGGATTAAGTAGCCTACTTACAAGAGATGAAAATCGTTGGAACACGCAACTTGGGAGAAAAATCAGACTCCGATTCTCCACTTATCTCTGAAGTCTCCTTAACCCAGTCATGATCTCCTTTGCTCGAATGGTCAAAGAACCTATGGCGAAATCGTAGCTGTCCAACGTTTTCGATGTGGCCTATGTCAAAGAAGTACCAAAATTCGTTGATGGTTAGATCTAAGTCAAAGAATTGGCTTATACTGAAGAATCCCACCAGCACGTGGATCGTATTCAGAGAACAATAAACGGGGGCACATCTAATGGAACATAACATTCTTGAAAGAAACGCTACATAGGAAAAGTGAACCCCAACACAAAGTAGTAGAGGTGAAACTTGATGGCTCTCTAAGCCTCACTACACGGCTCATAGCTGCTATCATCCTTGACACGCTTCACACGTACTTCCGATGGAATAATGTGTTTATATGCCTCAATGAAGTCTTTAAAGAAGTCATCGGAGCTAATTTTGAAGTGAGCAGCCTTGAAGTAGCCAACCTTGCCCAAAGACTTGCCTTAACGATACAATGGCAGCACACCATCATCATTCTTGTGGCTTGAGGAAGACATTCTTGAAGAAATTCTACAAAGACGCGAAGAAAATTCGTTAGGCGACTGCTTGCAAAAAAAAATAAAAAGGAGTGATACGACGCTACAGGCCCTACAACCTAATTAGAGTCATCAGCCTCTTTCTCTCTTCTCCCTCAGGCACGAGCCCAAGCCCAACCTCAAAAAAAAATAAAAAAATAAATAAATAAATAAAAAGAGCCTACTTACAGCCTAAGCCGTAGAAGCCCAGCAACCATGCCAGACCCTGCGGCCTGGCTAGATACTTCCTCAACCTGTAAGCTTCACGGCTCAAATAGAAGGAAAATGGGCCAGTGCCCCGCTGTTCCACTCCTTCTCATGGGCCGAAGCCCATTCATCTAGCCCAGCTTCCTGGCCTGTGCCAGCCACACTAACCCTCAACCCTAGCCGAGTCGACCACGCTGTATCTTGTCACCCATGGCAACAATGCCATGAACTCCTCCAAGCCCTTTTTCACGCATCCTCGACTCTCGTCGAGCCAAATTTCAAGCACTGAGGCTCCCAAAAATTGAGAAGACAAGGAAAATTATTTTTTTTCTTACCTTAGAGCAGCGTGAAGATGAATAAAGCAACAAAAGACGGTCATTTGCACAGGCAAGTGTAGAAGATTGCTAGGGGAGGAGGAATAAATATCCTCTAGCTTTCTTTCTCTTGTAGGGTAGAATAAATTGCTCTCCAAAGTTGATTTAATAAACTACTTAAGGTAGACTTAAATAGACCTTGGGAGAAATTTATTTCCTTTTCCTAGAAGAATATAATTTCCAATTGAAGGGGAATCTAAATCAAAATAAGAAACAATCCTATGTTTTCTAAAGCAAGAAGATCTCTACACTTGTTGCTCTTTCTTGGAAGTAGCCCAGCATGTGTGGTGCCAAAAATAATCGAGAAAAATATGGAGGCGACACTTGGATTCTCGGATAAAAAAGATAAAATTACCCTCGAGGCACACAGGAACTCCTACACGTAAGCAGCTAACAATCACAACTCAATCAAGGTCAAAAGTGATCAAAGTAGGTATTTATTCAAAACCTATTTCATTCATCCTCATCAAATCCTCCCCACAAGGTAACCTTCAATTATTCATTCTAAATAGGATTAATTACCTAAATTAATTGATTAATTTTCTAATTAATTTCCTAATTGATTGCAAGATATTATTTTGATATAATATCTTGCAATTACACCCAAAAAACATCATAAGTGGCCGGACCCCTTTTCTCCAAATAGGACTAGCCACACCCCTATAAATAGCTCTCATTTCTCCCAAAAACCTAATTCCAACTCTCTTGCAAAATTCTCCAAAATTCTCTAAACATTGTTCCCTCAAATTCTAACTTTGGCATCGTAGGTTCTTCGGCCAAAGTCCCCCCTCCCATTCATCGTGGGCCCATGAGGCCCCTCCTATTCATCGTGGGCGCATGAGGCTCTTGGCCTTGACCTGAGGTAGTAATTGTTTTGCAGGTGCATTTTCGTCCGAGAAGAAGACGGAAATTTGCATCCACTCATTGTACTTGATAGAAGTATAGAAAATACTCTTTAAGTGTTTTGGATCCCTTATTTACGAGGCCATATTCATTCTATGAAAGTAGTTTACACGATCCAACCATTGAACGTGTTTGCATATTGTCACGCCCTGGACCCGGGGTCAGAACTAAAAACTCAACCCGACTCCAAAACGTGAGTTAAAAGCTAAATAAATAAAAGGAAATTGGAACGGGTTCGAAAATATATTCCTCTTATTAAAATAACTCATGAGTTTTTAACAAATCAAGAATTCTTTACAACCTATAGTAAATAGGTGAATAACATTCTATTCTCACATCTAATCTGATCTTATCCTGCCTACTTTCTTGAATGTCTAGTTCGTAAACCTACATAATAATAAAGGGATGAGCTTTAATAGCTCAGTAAGGACATAACCATATCATAGTAAATTGACAATATTAAATTAAGTGTCATAAAATCATATAGCCAAATATCGAATCATTATTGATAATAATGCATGAATGCAATGCAACCTCTTCAACTACCCCCGCTAATTTATATAATAAAATACGCGAACCTGCATGTCCCATACCATGCATTTTACTCCTGCAGAGGTGGTTCAAATATTCTATTATAGAAACTAACCTCCATAAAATATCCCAAGTTCATAAACCCCTTTCGCTAGTCATCTTATCTAATTCATTGATCTCTAGGCCAAATCACCCACATCGACAATTCCTGTCGATATCCTATTCTACTATGCACATCGGGCTCGCTTAGAACTGGTTTCACAATGAATAGATTCAACTACACAAAAGATCCTTTCCAACTACCCTCATTTCCACACTTCCACTCTGAACACTGAAATTCCAACCACATCAATATGAATGATGCACAAATAATGTTATTTTATCTTTCACATGTATCATAGTATATTCTCAACGAATAACATTTCAGCAATAATTTCATAACCAATAACAAGTAAACACTTAACTGAAGCAATTAGCCAATTAAAATCCAACCATATAAATCAACCAAAAGGATCAAGAATATTATAACACTTCACAAAATTTAATAAAATCAATTTTTGTAGAGGTCTGCCTTATTTCCCCTACCTGGATTCCAAAGCTAAAGCAAAGATCCACGTTACTACCGGAATAGCTAAGCTTCATGTACTTATCCACATCACTACCAAAATAGTTAAGTTCCACGTACTTGAGGAAGCTCCCTGATCGCTCCTAACGCCATATATTTCTTCTACTTTCTTTTATTTTCTAATCTCTCTGCGTAGGTATGCATACATATATATATATATATATCTATATCATATAGTATGGGTATGAACATATCGTTATAAATATATATAGACACTAATATATACACACACACGAGCTGCAGAGCATGCATTGCATGCTAGCTCTCCCTCGAAAACAAATGGAGATGATCTCCTATTTATACCATAAATAAGGCAGCAAACTAGTTGTTCTCATTGGTTTATAAGTTTCTCTACAATCAACTCCACTTGCTATTACACCATTCCACGTTAGTTATAGGCTTCATTAGTCATCAACATAGCCTTCAATAATCATCACCCAAAAGTGCTTACTAAGCACTCTAAAAACACCAAGTGATAACACCTAAGCTACAGTCTTTCCACCAAACATGCTAATAATAGGATTAGTGTCCTTAGGTAGGCATGGTGAGTAAACACCACATGGCAAACTTAACCACTCAATGAATGCCATTTGTCCTCAATTTCCTAGTCCAATTGTAAATTCTCAAATCGTATAGAGTCTGAAATGTATTTCAAAAATGCCATGAGCTCATAATAATTCCTAATATCTTCATATAAAGACCTTTTCGATAAATAGTTTCCAGATAATTCTTTTCTTTGGTAATACCCTCAAACTCCAAATTTTGTATGCAGTTTTTGTACTGATAATACCCTCAAACTCCAAATGAAGATGAGAACTATTTAGGAACGAACCAAGGGATGATAGTGTTTGCAACCCTTGTGATGTGATGGATGGCCAGAGAAGCTGCCTTCAAGCCATTGATTAACAAGACTTGCACGACCGTGTCGTCAAAGACAGCTCAACCCGGCTCGCATTTCCAATGAAGACCCAAGAACAAGGAAGTTGTTGGTCTAGCAACCAGAAAAGAGGGTAGATAGATAGAATTGCAACAAATTACTGGGTACTTGGAGAATTTAGAAAGGGGTGGGAGGAGGAGGGGAGAAGGAAGTAAATGTCTTTATTTTATTTTTTGTTTGTTTGTTTGTTTTTGTTTTTTTGTTTTTGTTTTTGTTTGCTTTATGTTGGTAAGGGCCAATGAAAAAAATAAGAGCTACTAAAACATAAAAAAATATATATATATTCTCTCTACTAAAATAAAAAAAAAATGAAAGAATAAAAGTTTTACTAAATATAATTAGAATATAAAATATATTAGTTAAAATAGGGGTATTTTAGTAATCACATTAGTTTTCATTCCGATTAATATGAATTCATAAGTAGTTTATATAGATTAATGCCATTACTACTCTGATTCCAATTAGTTTTAGGAAACAACTTCAATAGTAATCTGATTTTGATTCCAGCTCATTCCAATTCCTCCACAATTCAATTCCTTTCAATTAGTAGGAATCCATTCTTTATGAGGGGACACACATTCTACAAAACTTGTTTCCACGATCCAATTGTCAAACATATTTGCATATACTTCAAGATCTCCAACGCCATAAATCATCCCAAAAAAAAATGTTCAGGGACTCAGTAATGGGATGAAATCATTCAACGGTTAGAAACTAAAATTCATTATTTAACAATCATTTTAGCTTCAATTTTGTTCATTTTTAACAATGCCCCAAATTGAGAGTAAAAGCACACAATAAATTTAATGATCATCAAATTCGATGATTTTTATTGAACCGTTTGAACTTAATGTTCAAAAGTAGAGAAATTTTGTTTTTTAAGTTTGCCTGACGGAATACTCGTATTCGTCGGACTAACTTTCTAAATTCCGTCGCTTTAGCTATTCTTCCGTCAGGCAATGTCGAAAAGCCTCCTAAAAACTTTCCTAAAAATTGAAATTGACCCCCAAAATCGAGGTAACCCAACGAAGTATTCCCAAATTCTGGTGATGTTGCCCGATCAAGTTATTGTGTTTGCCCAACAGAAATTTAAGGTTTTGAACATGTGTCAAAATTTAAAAAGCCTTTGCCCGACTAACCTTCTATCGGGTAAAGGTTTGAAAATGTTATAACCCCATAACCTTCTTCTTTCTTCGTCCTCGCGCCGTTCAACTCTGTAAGCTCTCTCTCGCTCTCAAACCCTCTTTCTTAGTCCTCTTTGTGTGTCAAATCCTCTCTCTACCCCGTGCCCAACAACACTCCTAATTTTTATTTATTTTTTAAATTCGAAGTTGGGAGGATATTGTGATTAGCGGATTGATTATGTTAGGAATTGAAATTGTGCTTGTTTCTTTTGTGATTCGATTTGAAATATTTTGCGATTTGTGGATGGGAGGTGGGTATGAAGAGGTGTTCAATGGTTGTGGGTAAGGGCACAGTGGTGTTGGGGTGGGGTATTGGTGGTGGCGGTGGTGGGGTGAGTAGTTTAGGTATGGTGTCGGTGTGGTAGGGTTGGTGATGGGGGTGAAATTTTTGAAATTTTAGGAAATTTTGAAATGTTAGGCAATTTTAGAAAGGGAATTGTTATTGGTACTCTAAAAATCTCATTTTGCATTCCAAACTTTCTATGATTAGAAAGAAAAATAGACTTGTGAGAAGTGTATAATGAGACTTTTGGAGTGCTAAAAACAATTCCCATTTAGAAATTGTTTGAAATGTTAGGCAATTTTAGAAATATGTGAAACTTTTGAAAAACATGAGAAATTATTTAGAATTTTAGAAATTTTAAAAAATTTTATAAATTATTTGAAATGTTACGCAATTTTGGATTTTTTTTTTTTTTTTGAAATTTTAGCAAATTTTAAAAATTATATGGTTTTTTTCCACAAATGTCTTCGCGTTTGATGACGAGTGGCCATCGTTCCACTTCCACCTCTTCTCAGAGTGAGCGGTCGGCCCCCGGTGCCATTCTGCCGGCTAGTGGGACCTAGCGACCACTGGCAAGTCGACCGCCAGCATGAGCATGTTTATTCCTTGACCAAGGTCGTCCAATCTGCCAGGCGATTCAATTGGCTATCCGATCTTCAAGGCAACTCCACGACAGCAAATAAAGGTAATTGGGAGAAGAAGTCGTACCTTCACCATTCTAGTTCTCGATTCTTATCTTATTAGGTTGAGGAATAGCGGGTGGTTGGGAAGCATTTCCCAGAGTGGTGGTTTGAGGGGAGATACACACCAATTATGGCAACAAGGTCGCAAACATAATTTATGTAAGTATTAATTTCTATGTTTTACTTGTAAATCTCATGACAATAAATAAGGTTCAAATTATGACCGATAACCTTTTTTTTTTTTTTGGTAGGTTTCTATGGTTCATGAGAGGGACGAGTACCTTGCCAACCTCTCCCAGCAGCAACCGAACATGCCTATGGAGGAGGTGTCTCTCCAAGTGTTGATGAATGGGGTTGGAATAAGGAAAGGCAAGGAAGTTCGCGTTGTAGTTCAGGAAGTCGGGGTTCTTCTTCTTCTTCAGCCAACTCTAATTTATTGATCGAGGCTGATTCCAGACTTGGGCAACTGGAGATGGAGTTGGTGTGCCAAAAGGAAGAAGGTCATCGCTTGGCACATATTGCTACGAATGACCGAGAATTAGTGCACCTGTACTTTGGTGCAGCTTCAGGCATCAGGATTCTCGAGCACTCGACCAAGCTTTTGTAGGCATTCCCCCAATCATTCCAATAGCTACCTTAGCAACCACCCCAACAGCTATCCCAGCAACCACCATAGCAGTTTACATTTTGTTTTTAGTTGTTGTAATTTAATTGTACGAAACAATTTCATTTTGGTTGTATATTCTTTATTCATTTTTATTATAATTATTGATTTTTAAAATTTAAATAAATGATTCAATATAAACAATGTTTTTAATATTTTTTAATTAATAAAAAAAAAAAAAACTCAACGGACCTTTCATCACGCAAAAGGTTTAACAGAATTTTAAATTTGGTTTCGTAGAGTTTGCCTGACGACTGGCTGTCGAGTCAAGGCTATTATATCATTGGGTAAAGTACAAAAAACTACCTCAACTATTGGGGTCACGACAATTTCATACCTCATCTTTTAAAATTGACAATGTCATACCGCATCTTACGAATTTGTGACAATGTCATACCTCCGTCAATTTTTCTGTTAGTTTTTCTATTAAGTGCTGACGTGGCAAGAGACTGAGACCACTTTCTATTAAAAAATAAAAATATATATTTAATATTTTTTAAATATTAAAATAATAAATAAAAGTAAAATTAAAAATTAAAAATAAAAAAAAAATAAAAAAACCTTTGTCGTCCCTTCCCTCCCCCTCTCTATCTCTTCCCCATCTTCATCTTCTTTTGCTTAATCTTTAACACAAAAAAAAAAAAACAAAAAAAAAAAAAAAAAATTTAAAACCCAACCCCACCCGCCCCCCAGGAGAAGGAGGAAGAACCGAAGAAGAAGAAGAAGGAGGAAGAAGAGGAGGAGGAAAAAAAAATAAAAATTTGAAAACCCAACCCAACCCCACCCGCCCCCACCCCCCCAGGAGAAGGAGGAAGAACCAAAGAAGAAGAAGGAGGAAGAAGAGGAGGAGGAGGAAAAAAATAAAATAAAATTTGAAAACCCACCCCCCCCCCCCCCCCCCCCCCAAAAGAGAAGGAGGAAGAACCGAAGAAGAAGAAGAAGAAGAAGAAGAAGGAAGAAGAGGAGGAGGAAAAAAAAATGGAAACTGCAACCCAGAAAAAAAAAAAAAAAAAAAAAAAAAAAAAAAGAACCCAGAAGAAGGAAGAAGAAGAAGGAGAGGGGAAAGGTCCCCGCACCCCTAGAAAATTTTTTTGTTTTGTTTTTTTATTCTTAATTTTTTAATATTTAATTATTAAAAATATATTTAATTATTTTTAAATCCAGCTGGATTAGTGAGTGGTCCCTGTCTCTTGCCACGTCAGCACTTAACAGAAAAATTGACGGAGGTATGACATTGTCACAAATTCGTAAGATGCGGTATGACATTGTCAATTTTAAAAGATGAGGTATGAAACTGTCGTGATCCCAATAGTTGAGGTAGTTTTTTGTACTTTACCCTATATGGGTCATTTAATTATGTGCTAGCCGATGAGATATATTCGTCGGGTAAGTTTTTTTTCCGTTGGGTCAATTAAGTTAACATGTATTTGCCCAACGAAATTTCTTATTCGTCGGGTAAGTTTTTTCCGTCGGGTCAATTAAGTTAACGTGTATTTGCCCAACGAAATTTCTTGTTCGTCGGTTAAGGTTTCAAAAGACAGGTGCCCGACTATTCTTTTATGACAAACCTTTGTCACTTAAACTCTCCAGCAACGAATGAAGATTTTAGCCTACGAAGTTGTTGCAAAGTGTTTTTTTGTAGTGCAATTAAATGTTGCACACAACTACCATTCAATGAGATAAATTTGTGAATTGACATAATATGTATACATCACTTGTTACATTAGTTGGTGCACTAATGTGGTACAAAATGTGATCTCCCTACCACTCTTCTAAAATTATTTCAATTTTATATATTCGACAGGATTTAGATGACAACACAGTGACCGATTTGATTAATTTTTTCAAATTTTTAAGGAGAAACTTAAAGAACAAAACTTCTATGGCGCTCGTCTTTCTTTAAGAGTATTTATACTTTTTTTTAACATCACAAGCATAATACATTACGAGTGGACGTTATGAACTTATTCAAATTTCTTGGATGTGGGCTTGGTTGTTGAGGAAGCAACACAAGTCGATTTTATCACCATTGAAGAAAATGGGCAAGTGAGTAAAGACGACAAACTTAAAGCAGCTCTGGCCGTACTATTTCCCCACTCTTCTTCAATTAATCTTCAACATTTAAAGCCGTTGTATGTCACGGCTCACATTGAAGGTTATCTGATCTCTAAATTTTTTGTCGATTGTGGGGTGACGGTCAATATCATGCCCATATCCGTCATGAAGGCACTACTGCGATCTAATGACAAACTCATTCCATCAGGCATAACCATGAGCGGCTTCGTTTATGTGATGACGAGCACACCCAGCCTTGGTTATTTAGCAAGTTCTCCAACACGATAGAGTGATTCGTACACGAGTCATATCCTTACCTTCGTTGTTAGAGCGGAATGACCATATAGAGGTTTGCGCTGTCGAGACATTGCCAGACGATTTGAGAAGGGCGATTATGCGATATCTCGATAACCAAAGTGATAAACACGATGGACGGACAAAGGTTCATGTCACAAACTACTTGTCATACCAGAATGAGTTGTACCGAAAAGGTGAGGATGGGTTATTATTAGTATGCCTCAGCCCACAAGAGGCTGCCAAACAATTACAGAAGTACACGAAGGAATACGCGGGGCTCATCAATCTAAACGAAAGATGCATTGGCTACTTCACCAACACGGCTATTTGTAGCCGAGTATATTGATGGATTATATCGAGTATGCAAGGGGATGTGTACAGTGTCAAATTCATGGGCCCATATAGAGAGTTCCAGCTGAATTACTCCACTCGGTCACCAAACCATGGCTATTCAGAGGATGGGCCATGGATGTAATCGGTAAAATTATCTTCTGGGGTAGCTAAACATGCATGGATACTGGTGGCAATTGATTACTTCACTAAGTGGGTTGAAGCAAAATCATATGCTGAACTAACATCCAAGGAAATTTGCAATTTCGTAGAAGAAAATATTGTGATGAGTTTCGGCGTACCAGAATCGATCATAACTAACAACGGCATAATTTTCACAGCCGATAGGTTCAAAGAATATACGGCGAACTTGAAAATTCAACTTGAACAATCCATACCATATTACCCACAAACAAATGGACAGGTCAAAGCAAGTAATAAAGTTTTGATCGGCATTCTTGAGAAAATGATAAAAGAAAAGCTGGTATATGGCATTTGAAGTTAAACCAGGCTTTATGGGCATATCGAACCTCACCCTGATAAGCAACCGGGACAACCCCATATACGTTGACTTATGGGCACGACGCGATGTTACCAGTCGAGCTGAGTATAAACTCGCTACGAGTAATTGAGCAAAGTAGTTTGTTCAATGCCGAATATAATCAGGCCATGAGACAAGAGTTAGAAGACTTGGAGGAATTTCGGCTTGATGCTTATAATTTATTGATGGCATAGAAAAAGATTGCCGAGCGAACCTATAATCAACGAGTTAGACAAAAAAGGTTTGGTGAATGAGAGTTACTTTGGCAAACTGTGTTGCCTATAGGAATTAAAGATCCTAGATTCAGGAAATGGTTGCCGAATTATGGATAAGTGGACAACACTTTCGGTGCTCAGCAAGCCACTAACTGCAAGACCATTTAGGCACTCTATTACAGAGTCGAGGCCTTTACGTTGAAGGACTTGTAAGGTTGAAAGCGAGAGGAGTTCCTGCAACTTGGCGAAGGCATTAGATTTGGCCGTAGTCACAAAAGGTTTGGCCAACACGGCAGATGAGCTGGCTACACCAGAGGTACTCGAGAAAAGAGCATCAAGATCGACTTCCCAGGAAGGTTGCACATGAAAAGATTTTAGAAAAAGGAAAAGGAAAGTCATAAAGAAGATAACAGAGAGAATTAGTTTGAGACCTGCCGAGAGGAAACTTCGACCATGTCCCCTGGTTCATTGCTCAAACTTAGAGAGCTTAAAAGCCGAGCCTAGTGTTTAAGACTGCTTCTCAATTCACGCGGCCGATGAAGGTTATCTACGTTTGACGGCCACTGAAGTGGCTAGGAGACATAGATAACGCCTTTCGGCGCGTAGAATTTTCAATGAAAGGTGTAAGTAGGCACCTGACATTTAGTATCTTCCTGGTTTAGAATTCTAAGGCAGAAGAGTGACCAAAGGAAAATAATAAGGATACTTACAAAGGCCGAAGCAGCTCCTTAGGGGGGAATGTCAAGGTTTTGATCCTACAGATGGATTAGCATCTCCGCCATCGTTTCAGGCTTGACAAGAAGCCTTTTTCCATGATCGACTGCAGAAGGCTCGACCTGGTCACTCGCCTCAACCACAGGTGGAGGATTAGTGGTAGGGGGTTTAGTTGGTCGAAGACGACTCATAAGCGGGATTCTTTCGTTGTCGTCATCCTGAAATAAGAGTTATTAGTATTCGGAATCTAGTCAAAGGAAAAAAGTTGCCAGTAACATAATCATACCTCTTCGTCCAAAACGACCACTGGTTTTGTTTTTGGATTCCGAGGTAAATTTTTCTCAGCCAAGGTAACCATTTCCTCCAAGACATGAACAACGGCCGGCCCTGGAGCTGTAAGTCCCTTGATCACCAGATCAACGGTTGGCTTGACAACGACTTGTACAAAACTCAGTTGCTTGACCAGTGGGAGGGTTTAGTTGCATGGTCGTCGAGCCTTGAATGGCAGGAATGCGAGGAGACTCAGTGATTGCTCTTGTGGTTTGGCTGGAGATGACATAAATCTCCTGCTCCCCTTTTCTGTCAACCTTTTGACACGTTTTTTAGAACGGGGAGTGTCGCTAGCCGTCTCGGCCTTTGGGCGAGACCGTTTGCTAGGCAAGGTTGGAAAAGCGGTTGCGGTTTTCTTTAGCAAGCGGGCAAGTTTTTTCTTGGCCACAACCGCAGCTACCAAGTCCATATGACTACATAAAAAAGCTAAAATCAAATCAGAAGTGAATTTCAACAAATGGCGAAAGTGAAATGATAAATGCAGATAGATACCTTGAGCCGTCTCTTTGGATTTTGGGGTAGGAGTCTTCTTTGGATGGTCGCCGAAAATCTTCTTGATAATGTCTTCGACTGGCATGCCAAAAAAGTCTTGAGTGTATACAGCCCACCAATCAACAAAGGTGGCCGTATTGAGAGTCTCAGAGACATTCGGCGGGAGGCGGAATTTCATGCACCTTTCCTGAAATTCTTGCTCAGCCTCCCTACATTTTCTCTCTCTGAAGAACCAATGAAGTGTTCTAGGCTTAGGAGAGAACGGGAGGTGAGTAGAGGCATTGGGCAACCTTGGAGGTAGCCAAGTTGCCGTGTGGTGAAGTGGGGTTGGTAGACTTCCCAACTTGCGTGCTTAGCATCGCAGCCGAAAGGAAGGTCGCGAGTTAACACAAACGATCCCCAGTTCTTTCGGTGGTCATCATCTTTGGGGTTTACTCTATGTCGAGGATGGAAGCTTGATGGAATGGGGATATTCTAGACGACGGCAGATTAGAAACTCATCATCGGAGAGGTCTTCTAAGCCGAAAAAGTATTTAATAACTTTTTTAGCCTAGTGAGGATAAGCGGGTCCAGAGCCCAGTTGAATACCTAGTGCTTCAGATGACTTGAAGTTGGGGACTTCTGGCCTAAGGGTGGTGAAATAGACTTGCAACCAGAGTTGAAAAACCTAGAGTGGCCCATTCTGGTGCAGGTCAATCTTGTTGACCGTCATCTCAGCTAGGCAACGCGTAAGGTTAGTGAGGATAGCCGAGCTAAGAGCCAGGGTATGACCACTGGTTAAGGCTTCAGTGACCGGCATGTTCTCGACCAAACATTTATTTGACTTGGCACAACAAATAAATTTGTTGTACTAATAGAATAGGAAGGCCTCATGTTCTCCATTCCTAAGGTTTTTTCCCCTTGGTTAGCGAAGTGTTGGATGAAGGTGTTGTAGCTGAAGAAGTTCTTGTGTAACTTTTGAACTTCTTCTTTTAAGGACTCTTGGTTTTTCTTCCTCAGCAACTCGACAGTGCATTTGTCGAAGAGTGTCTTAAGGTCGAGGTTGGATTGGTACCCAGAGAGGGCGACGTCAATCGGGAGACTTGAAAGGGAAGTCCCGAGGATGGCTGAGGTGTTGAGAATAGTTGGGCCAATAGGGCCGAGTGGGAAGACCATAGTATTGGTGCCTGAGCACCAAAATCCTAGAGTTGCCATGAGAAGTTCTTTGTCCATGGCGATCTCAATGGTCGAAAGCTTGATGGCATCATAAATGCCGAGAATCTTCCATTCCTTGTTGAAGAACTTCTCCATCCTGTCGACCCAACCTACCCAGGCCATAGTAGTTGAAGGCCAGGCCTCTTGAGGTTTGGTCAGTTCCCACCTCGACCAGTCATATCCTTGAAACAAAGGTTCTAGGTAGTAAGCTTTGAGGAGGTTGGTAATGGACACTGGGACATTGTCGTTAATTAGTGGTCCCAAGATCTGGTGAGAAGTGCTCAAATCACCTTCGAATTGCAAGTTTTTTATGGTGCTCCGGTCAATGAAGTCCCCGCACTTGGCGTATTCGTCAGAAAGTTTAGAGATGAAGGTATTGGAAGCCATTGTTGAGAACTCAAAGAAATTTCTAGACTTTAAAAAAGTTTTTCTGGTTAGAAAAGGGGCTTTGAAGGTTGTTTTGGGAAGCAAAAGGTTTGAGAGTTCTGAAAGCGCAAAGGAAAAAATGAAGGAATTTGGGTATTTAAAGGGGTTTTGGAAAGAGCTAATTGATAGGAGCATATTTATGCGACTTAAATGGCTTGTTCTCGTACATTTACGTTATGTTTCTTTAGTTATTTTAGTACTTTAAGCTATTTTCGTGTGTTTGTAGGTCCAAAGGGCTAAAGGAGCAAAAAGATGCATTTTGGAGACTTTTGGAGCACTTTTGGGCTAAGGACGGATAGCTTATGCTTGAAGCCAAAGTGTTGGACGAAATTGAAGACCTAATTGGAGCCAAAGTGTTGGAACCTTGTTCTCTTTAGTTTTAGGACATTTAAACCTTTCCTAATCCCAATCATGCCATGCATAACACACATCCATTCTAACACATTGTCATTGCACATGCATTTCCTTCATTAGTTAACCCACATGCACTTATCACTTATCATCACCACATATCATATCACTTAATCACTTATCACTTATCATCACCACTTAACCACTTATCATATCATAACCACATATCATATCACTTATCACTTATCACTTAACATATCATCCACCTACTTCACCTACAACATCCACCTACTTCACCTACAACATCCACCTACTTCACCTACAACATCCACTTCACCTACAACATCCACCTACTTCACCTACAACATCCACCTACTTCACCTACAACATCCACCTACTTCACCTACAAATGACATAGCCATATGTTCCCTCCACTACTCCTATAAATACCCTTGCATTCATTCATTCAGGGACATCTCATTTTCATACACAACACACCACAAACACTTCCATTCCCTCATTGCCGTGAGTCCCCCTTCCCTTATAATCCAAAAACCATCTTTCCATTTCCATCACTCCTCACTCCATTCCACACTTCCATTCCCCCAAACCAACTATCCTTAGACCTTATGCTACAATAAAGAGGAAGAGAAGAGGGCCTAAACGTTCATACAATTCAAGTTTGAGTTGTTGGAATGTTTAGGTGTTTCTTTGATTTCAATGTTTAATTTTAATTCTCTTTGTTTTGTATGAGGAACTAAACCCCCCTTAGCTAGGGGGTGATTCGAAATATATGTTTATGCTTGCATTTTGATTTGATTACTTCTAATTGCATTTCATAAGTTGTTGATTCAATTTGTTTAACCGTTTGATTGATAACTTATTTATGTATGTTTATTAAGAATGCGCGCTTAATTTTCATGCATGAATATGACGCTAGAATATAAGTGATTTTCACCTAATCGTTATGAACTTATATTCACAAGTAGTGGAGGTTGCTTATAAACAATCGCGTTAAATGAATTCTTGGCACGAGTTTCATGCTCATCATAGTAACGAATGCCTCGTCAACACTTATAGTTTTCATAATGCTTAATGATCTTTGATTGTATCTTTATTGTGCTATTCACGTAAAGGACTTTTGGAGAATGTTGTGAATTGCGTTGCGCTAACCCATCCAATTCATTAACTTAAGGAAAACTTGACGGTTAATTTAAGCGGACCTAATTAACCCGGGGTGATGAGTTTCATAATTTATTGAAATGCAATTGGAAATCTTTTTATTATGCAAGTGTAACATATGTGGAGATGACCCCCTTAGCTATTCTATCATCCATTCATTCCATTTCATCAATTTCATATTTACATTCTGTCTAGTTTATTAACTTGTTTCGTTATTTCAAATTTCGTAAAACCTCAATCCCCCTTTTGCTTTAATGTTCATTTTAGTTAGAATTCAATTTAGTTTGTGTTTTTAAAGCATTTTGAGTTTTTGGTTTGTCTTAGTGTTTTAAACTTTAATTTTGTATTCTTTGAGTCTAGTTTAGTGTTTTAAACTGTGTTTTTAAGTTTTTGAGTCAAATCCAAGTGATTAGCAATCCCTCCTAATCCCCGGTCCAGAACGATCCCTACTTGCACCTATACTACAATTGATAAAAAGAGGGTTTAATTTGTGCGCGTATAAATCTCGCATCAAATTTTGGCGCCGTTGCCGGGGATTAGAAAATTTGCTAATCCCTTGGATTGTTTGTTTCTGTATTGTCTTTTAGATTTAGTTTTTATTTGTGTTTTGTTTGTTAAGAACAACATGGCACTTGATAACGCTTCTCTTTTGTCACAGCTCATGGAAAGGTCCCAAATGCAAAGAGTTGATATATCTAATCTTCAATCAAGGAATAACGTGTTTTCCAATACTTACAATTCGGATTGGAGTGATCATTCAAACTCTATGTGGTGGGAACCTCAAAATGCTCAACAAGGAGGATATTGGCAGCCACCACAACCTCATATTCAATATGCCCAACCAAATTTAAGTTCGTCAATAGATTATAATCAAAAGCTTAACGAATTAATTTGTTTGGTGCAGGGCTCACAAAATCAAGACAATGAGGCTCGACAAGAAGACAAAAGGTTGGATCACTTGGAAAAGCAAATTGGGCAGATAGCGGAGTTCGTAGGACAATTTTGCGACCAAGGCAAACTCCCTAGTTCAACCATTGTAAATCCGAAGGGAGGATTTGAAGCACCTTTGCCGGAAGCACTTATTGCTCCTACGCCATCTAATTCAAGTAAGGTTGTTCCAATTAGTTCTAACCCCATTCCACCTAATATCCCTATTCCTTCCAGGTTCATGAATTCCAAGGAAGAAGAAAGTGAAAAAGACATCTTGGAAGACCTTCCAAAGGTGCAAAGTAGGGAATTTCATGAATTCATCAAAGGGGATATACTTGAGACAACAATGCCCAAAGAAGTTGAATTTGATGACATTGGACAAGTCATAACCATCACATGCAATCTGGCCAAGTCCAATATCCCTGAAACTTTCAAAGGAGTGGTGTTTGTCATTGAGTTCTTGTCAGACAAAACAAGTAAGTCATTTTTTTCAAATTCCATTACATTTTATACTAACTTGTTGTTTTTTATGAATCAGGCACCTACATTAGAATTCAAACCAATGCCGGTTCACTTCAAGTATCACCTTCCATTCAAGGACCAATTCCATGCCGTTTGATTTTATTTATGTTAAAAAAAAAAAAAAAAAAAAAAAAAAAAAAAAAAAGATACTAAATATGGAGAAAGGTGGACCTTCACAAAGGTTGTTTGCGTGAAGCCGCACTACGAGGCGCAGAAGCGGAAGGCATAGAAGCGGGAGGCATAGAAGCGGGAGGCATCGGAGCGGAAGCCATCGGAGCGGGAGGCATCGGAGCTAAAGCATTCCAGGCCTCAATACTTGGCCAAGCGCTGGATGACCCAGGAAAAAGGTGCCTCTGGAGATAAGACGCAAGCCTTTGACGGTCACTGTGAATTCGACCCTCAGATTCTTGCAGCTCATCAAGCTTCCTCTTCATCCCCGACGAATAGTTATTTGCAAGCACATGCAAACTTCTATTCTCGTACTTAAGCTGCTGGATCTCTTGCTTAAGTCTTTCCACCTCTGCCATCAATGATTCCACTTGGCGGGACCGAGCAAGCAGGCGTTGGCCCATGTTGGACACAGAACTCGCACACTGAACACTAAGTGCGAGGGACTCTTGAACGGCCAACTCATCGGACCGTCCTGACAGCAGCCTACTATCTTTTGGAGTGAGGAGGTTTTTAGCTACTATTGTAGCTGTTGTGGAGTCCTGCATCACAGAGTCTTCACCTGAAAGAGGACCGTTAGAAGATAAAAAAGAAGGGCGCCATACATTACCTTGACGGGGCGCAACCGGATCGCTGCTGAGACTCAAATCTAAGCTAAGGTTCGATGAGTTTGCCATTTTTTTTCAAAAGTGTTCAAAGAGAAGGGGTGGATGGAGTTAAAATTTCACAAAGGGCCGGAGTCGAGTTTCAGGAATGGGAAATCTTCAGAGTGTGTGTGTTGGGGTGATTGATAGCTCTATAAAAAGCCAAGACGACGCGTCCACCGATTCAAAGAGCCGGATTTTCCGGCGTAATTTAGGCGACGCTCCCTCAGCTTTTCAGAAAACGCGTTCAACTTTGTCAAAAGATTTCTGACAAAGCTGAAAACACGTGGAGGCCATCATCACATCTACACATCTTTAGCCGACAAGCGCAAAGTTCGGCGACGCTTTCTCTGCTTTTCAGAAGACGCGTGCATCTTTGTCAAAAGGAGCCGCATCTGCACTACCACGTGTCGTTCAGAAAGCGAAGGGGCGTCGTTCAGAAATCGAAGGGGAGCCTGCTCAGAAATCGAAGAGGCGTATTCAAAGATCGAAGAGGCGCCACTATTTCAAAGAGCCGGATTTGCGGGATCAAAACGTTTGTCGACAAGGGTAAAAAGTACCACCACTTGATATTATCTCTATATATGTCGACCTTCGTCTTTTATGGCAGGGCAAACCTGAAGAAAATGCCCAACTCTCCCTCACCTCTGAGGGCGCACTCCCAGCAAAGCCTTTCAAAATACTCAATTCTTTCTTCTTCCCCAAAGATGATACCAGATGCCTGGAGTACATATGACCCAGGAGGAAACGGCGGATTGAAGCATGTGCTGATTCATTCACCGCTTCTTCAAAGCAAAGGTATCTCATATCATCAAGGTCAAAAGCAAAAGTATCTCATATCATGCTCTTTCCCTGTCTTTTTCTTTGTCCTTATTCTTACTTGCATGGCAAAGTAAAAGAAGCAATCAGCCGGCACTTGGAGTCAGTCTTCCGATCTGGAGCCAACTGCCTGGAATCTATTCCTGATTGCTTACCTAGCGTTGCTCTCGAGTAGTCATCTTCAACGGTTGTTACACTTCCAGAGAAGGGACCACTCCTGCAAAGATTGAACAAAGAAACAGATAACAGGAGGAAGCTCAGACCTTCGGGGGAAACCAAAAGAACCATCCTGCTGCCCAGTTCAAGAAGTAGCACAAAGGAAAATCAACGATGGGCAGAAACCAGTTCAAGAGTAAGCCTGTGGAATCACAAAGATCAAAGCCTCAATGCAATCACCAAGGAGAAGAGGGAATTTACACTCCATAACCAGATTTGCGTCCCTAAACTCTTCTCTTTGTTAATTACATTATGCCATGTTTAATATGTTTTAGTTGCTTTTTATGTGTTTACTTATGTTTTGTGTGAATCTATGCTTAAAACATTGAGGACAATGTTTGATTTAAGTGTGGGGGGGTAACTAAAGTGTTTTGATGCAAATTCGTAGGGTTTTATCCACCATAACTTCTAATGTTGTTCCTTGCTGTTTTAAGGTGTTTTTAAGTTGTTTTAGAGTGTTTTAGTGTGTTTTGTTTTATAATTCGAAAATCCCATAAAAATTTGAAAAATTGTTTTGAAAAACCCAAAAAGAGTTGTTTTAAAAGTCGTTTTTGTGTGTTTGTGTCTTAGGGTACCTTCCAACACAATGATAAGGATTTGGTTTATAATTGCATGACGGTTAGAAAGAGTTATAAACATAGAGAAAAGTTTGATTTACTCTTGGTATATGCTTGGTTATGGTTATAATGTATGACTTCACATGCAATCATAAAAGAAAAATTCGTTTTTGTAACATGCTTGAAGGAAGAAACTCAAACAAACGCTACATCCCTGTGAGACTCGAGCCATTACTTTCTTTGGAGAGTTATTTTCTGTGATTCTTTATTTTCTAAAGTTGTTGCATGATCTCATTATTCCTTGCTTGGTTGCTACTTAGAATGCAATTGTATCATGATAGAACTAAATGCTAGAACTCATGCCCATTTCATTCAAAGCATGTTATTGATTTGCATAACACATATTCAAGAAGAAGTTGTGTAGTGACCACCACCATAGCCAAATAGCCTTACTTCCCATACTTCGTATATGTTGTAAGTTTTAACCCCGTTGAGCCTTGTTTAGCCTTTATTCTTTGTTTACCCACATTTTCCTCACCTAGCCTAGTTTAGGACAATCCCCACCCTTGTTCTTAAAGTTTAGTGAGCATGACTTAAATGAATTCCTTTTGAGTTACATTATGCAAGAAAATGAGTGTGGGGGAGTAAAAGTTTGTTCTTACGTTTATATGTATGTTTTGAGATTTAAAAGAAAAAGAAGAAAAGAAAAAAAAAAAAAAAAAAGGAGTGAAAATAAGTAAGAATGAACTCACGAGCGTTGATGGTTGAAGAAAGGGTCCAAAAAGTTGAATATGGCCCTATGTTTTGTGTGATTTTCCCTTGGGTGTTCAAAGTTGACTTCTGCGTTCTTAAGGGAATTCTAAGTGCCTAATTCAATACTTTGCTCACTATTGCTTTAAGAATGTTTGTTTATCCTTCACCTTTCATTGTTAGCCAATACCCTAGCCCCGTTACTACCCTTTGACTTCTATATTGAGTGTTATGTATTTCAATTGTGGAGTTTGAACTTGGTATGAGCTTATGGTGTCACTGGTTCTCGCGTCTAAGTAGTAGCATTCCATTCATGAGATCATATCTAAACATGCTTATTAACTCCAGAAAATGCTTTCCTTATTATAACATATGTGAGTGTTCGTCTACATGTTTACATCAATCTTCTCACATATACCTAGTGTAGGGTGTGTAGTCAGAAAATCTGTGTGAAAAACGAGAGTACATCTAGTAAGAAATTGAGGGAATTCTCTAAAGGCATGTTACTACATTTGAAATGTGTTTTAATTGCTTAATTGTGAACTAGTATGTGGTGACTATGATTAAGAATGTACTTAAGTGTAAAGATGGCTCAAATCTGTGAGAATAATGATTTTTAACTTGTCATGTGCATTGGAAGTCCCTGATACGATTGTTGGAAGGTGTAGGTTGTGTTTTGTTCTTTTTGTTTTGTTTTTCTGTTTTGCTCGAGGACTAGCAAAAGCTAAGTGTGGGGGTAATTGATAGGAGCATATTTATGCGACTTAAATGGCTTGTTCTCGTACATTTACGTTATGTTTCTTTAGTTATTTTAGTACTTTAAGCTATTTTCGTGTGTTTGTAGGTCCAAAGGGCTAAAGGAGCAAAAAGATGCATTTTGGAGACTTTTGGAGCACTTTTGGGCTAAGGACGGATAACTTATGCTTGAAGCCAAAGTGTTGGACGAAATTGAAGACCTAATTGGAGCCAAAGTGTTGGAACCTTGTTCTCTTTAGTTTTAGGACATTTAAACCTTTCCTAATCCCAATCATGCCATGCATAACACACATCCATTCTAACACATTGTCATTGCACATGCATTTCCTTCATTAGTTAACCCACATGCACTTATCACTTATCATCACCACATATCATATCACTTAATCACTTATCACTTATCATCACCACTTAACCACTTATCATATCATAACCACATATCATATCACTTATCACTTATCACTTAACATATCATCCACCTACTTCACCTACAACATCCACCTACTTCACCTACAACATCCACCTACTTCACCTACAACATCCACTTCACCTACAACATCCACCTACTTCACCTACAACATCCACCTACTTCACCTACAAATGACATAGCCATATGTTCCCTCCACTACTCCTATAAATACCCTTGCATTCATTCATTCAGGGACATCTCATTTTCATACATAACACACCACAAACACTTCCATTCCCTCATTGCCGTGAGTCCCCCTTCCCTTATAATCCAAAAACCATCTTTCCATTTCCATCACTCCTCACTCCATTCCACACTTCCATTCCCCCAAACCAACTATCCTTAGACCTTATGCTACAATAAAGAGGAAGAGAAGAGGGCCTAAACGTTCATACAATTCAAGTTTGAGTTGTTGGAATGTTTAGGTGTTTCTTTGATTTCAATGTTTAATTTTAATTCTCTTTGTTTTGTATGAGGAACTAAACCCCCCTTAGCTAGGGGGTGATTCGAAATATATGTTTATGCTTGCATTTTGATTTGATTACTTCTAATTGCATTTCATAAGTTGTTGATTCAATTTGTTTAACCGTTTGATTGATAACTTATTTATGTATGTTTATTAAGAATGCGCGCTTAATTTTCATGCATGAATATGACGCTAGAATATAAGTGATTTTCACCTAATCGTTATGAACTTATATTCACAAGTAGTGGAGGTTGCTTATAAACAATCGCGTTAAATGAATTCTTGGCACGAGTTTCATGCTCATCATAGTAACGAATGCCTCGTCAACACTTATAGTTTTCATAATGCTTAATGATCTTTGATTGTATCTTTATTGTGCTATTCACGTAAAGGACTTTTGGAGAATGTTGTGAATTGCGTTGCGCTAACCCATCCAATTCATTAACTTAAGGAAAACTTGACGGTTAATTTAAGCGGACCTAATTAACCCGGGGTGATGAGTTTCATAATTTATTGAAATGCAATTGGAAATCTTTTTATTATGCAAGTGTAACATATGTGGAGATGACCCCCTTAGCTATTCTATCATCCATTCATTCCATTTCATCAATTTCATATTTACATTCTGTCTAGTTTATTAACTTGTTTCGTTATTTCAAATTTCGTAAAACCTCAATCCCCCTTTTGCTTTAATGTTCATTTTAGTTAGAATTCAATTTAGTTTGTGTTTTTAAAGCATTTTGAGTTTTTGGTTTGTCTTAGTGTTTTAAACTTTAATTTTGTATTCTTTGAGTCTAGTTTAGTGTTTTAAACTGTGTTTTTAAGTTTTTGAGTCAAATCCAAGTGATTAGCAATCCCTCCTAATCCCCGGTCCAGAACGATCCCTACTTGCACCTATACTACAATTGATAAAAAGAGGGTTTAATTTGTGCGCGTATAAATCTCGCATCACTAATCATTTGATTTTTTAAAAGAAAGGGTAAAACCAGTCAGACAAATTTGCAATCATTATGGGTATCCAGGGAATCCATATGAAGGGACCGAAGAAATCATGGATTGAGGCGACGCAGTGACATGTGGTGGCAAGTTTTTTATGATGAAGAGACAATTTGATGACCTAGCAGTTCGTGATTCAAGGTAGCATAGTCATGTGTAATGGTGGGATTAATGGTGAAGAGATGTTTAGCGTCTGCACAGTTCAAATGTCATCATTAGGGAACAAGTAAGTAGAGAATTGCCACGTGGTAGGATCTTAAAAGAACCAGGAACGTGTAATCGTGTCTCATAAATGCGCATGTTTGGGTTATTTGAGGCATTTCAATTTTTTAGAGGTATAAGAGTCAATTATGCTTCTTCAAGGTCGAGGCTAAGCCTAGGAATGAAAGCCAAGGACCTCAAAAGCGATGGGGCAATGTTTGGGCCTAAAATATTGGTGTGGGCCAAGTTAGGAGTTGTTCTCGGCCCGGCAGTATGTTTCTAGAACCGTCGTGAATTCTAGTTATTATGGGCTACTTGGTTAAGATTGGCCGAGTCCTAGTACGAGATGGATTGATGAGGTAAGTTGAATCCTATAAGGAGTCTCAATGGAATGAGGATGCTGAGATTTGAGAAGTGAATGTGGCCGAATAAAGAGGTTGGTTCAAAGTCCTAATGGAGGTAGGATTGGCCGAGACCTAGTTAGATTAGGTTAAAGAATCCTACTCCGAGTGTAGTTCTGGTTTAGCCATGAATCAGTCAACCTCGGAGCACCTTCAGTTTGGATAAACAGCACTGTGTCGAGGCGGACTGGTTATCTATCCAAGTCTCGACTAAGAAGGATCTTTGAGTTCTTGTTGGCAGAGATCATCTCGTTAGCCTTCTCGGCAAAGTGAGGTGTTACAGATTATTGGGCTCGGCACATTGAACGCCGAGTTGTTTTATGATTAGATACTCGCAAGTAAGTTTTAGAGTTCGGCATTCTAACGGCCAAACCATGTTTACCATCAAGACATACATCTCTTTTGAGTACTTGTGTCCATATAGTTTGGTACCAGTTCGGCGTGCTTATACTCTTATGAATATAATTACTGTGACCGAACCCAGGGCCGACGATCCATGAACTTTGCAAGACTAGCAGCCTTGTCTTCAAGTTCTAGAACCTGAAGGCTAAGACGTGTTCCTTCCTCGGCTGCAGTTGCAAGGTCAAGAAGTCAACAGCACGCTCAACGCAACATCAACACATTTTACTCCTCGACCGAGCTCGACAGGCTAGTTGGCACACCCTGCATCAACCGAATAATGTAGTTAGCTTATTAATTACTCGGCCTGCGTGCCACGTAGGTTTGGTAGTTTTTACGATCAACACATATACAAAGTGACACTGTTATATACTACTATAACATCATTGGTCATTACGTCTTTTTGCACCATCAACCTAAGCTATTACGCGTGTACATGATACCGTCGATTAATTTTATTTTATTTTATTTTTAAATACCAATATCATTAAAAATGAAAAAGGACACCAAACACCACCACCTTAAGATGGATGACTACAATTATTCGGTTGCACTGCATACATAGTAATCCCAGAAAGTATTGAGTTGACTTATCTGTTCATAAATTCACTAACAAAGTATTTCCATTAAAACTCAAATGATTGTGATGATAAATCTATTTGTGTCTAATTCTCATGGAACCCATATATAAATAAATAAAAATAAGGTCGAGTTTACGGTATCTTTAACAAAAAATAGTATGAATATCATTTAATTTGAACATTAATAAAGTTATTGTTAATAACATATAATGTACGTTGTTATTACTATGATAAGGTTTGTAGTCGCATTAAGGATTCAATTACAATTTAAATGTAGATTTTTATAATTAGACGTAATTAAATTATAATAACAGCATTTATGGTTACACCATTAACGTCTGATTATAGTATCGACGTAGGTTATTAAAAAGAATTCGGATCCTCTTTGCGAGAATCCTGGAGATCCGTGAATCATGTCCGTTCATCGTATATTGTGCGGTCAGTTTTCTCAATTACTGTTTATGTTCAATTTAAATAATAAAATTTAAAATGATTTCTGACCGTACAATGTACGATGAACAGACAAGATACACAGATCACTGAGATCCTCACGAAGAGGATCCGGAGAGGATCATTATTCTATTACTAAGAAACATCATAAAATTACACTATAATGTATTGGTGTTCCTGATGTTAACATTTAATGTTTGAGGTAAGGTCACTATAATTGTTCAAATTTACACTTCAAGGTTACATAATTATCGTAACGTTATAACTAATTACACATAATGACGTTGATATTACCATAACAAAGTTATCCTTTACAGTATAGACTGAATGTCATATTACACTGTTAAGGTAAAAAACTTGTGAGCGTTCAAATTAAATACTATAGATACCATTTTTTTATTAAAGGTATGATCGTAAACCAACCATGAAATGAAAAAAGAAAAAAAAAAAAAAAAAAAAACAAAAAAGCAAGAAGCCTGTTGAAATTCTGATATGAACGAAAGTCTGAGACTTTGTGTTTATTCTGTACATACTATTTGCGTAGCATCTTGTACTATCACGACTGCTATCTAACACGTGTGTGGACACTAGGGCTTGGTGATGGCCCCAAAGATAAAACAGATCGACTTGGTGGGCCATATTCTGTACGTATATTCCTAATTATGACGCTTAAGGAGACGAAGTGACACATACTAACCCGAAATGTCCACTTGAACTCCGAATCCCGTTGTGATGGTCGACAACTGAAGGATGACGAAGTCATAAAGTGTAGTGTAGTGGAAAAACGATGTGAATAAAATTAAACCTAAAAATGGCTAATCAAAAGAGTGCGCGGGTGAGCGGCATTGAACCTATTTCACACATAATGTCAGTGCATAAGACAGTATAGTAAAAAGGATGATGGTTATACCACTGAAGATTACCATCTCTTGAGATTTGCCAAAATCCTCATTTACATGTAAGCACAGCTACTAAACCCTAGAGGGGTGAACAACAAAGTTGAGTGGGCCAGAAAATGACGTTTTGTAAAAAAAATTTCAAAAACATTATAACCCCTTGCCGTAAAATCAAGTATAATTTCCAAAATATACGTAGTAAGTATAATAAAAAAATAATTACCGTAGCCTGCAAAGTCTCAAGAAAATCAATAAAGTACTGCTATCAAGGTAAGCATAAGGTGACCACAATCACATAATCTCGAAATAGTAAACACATTTGAATGCCCATCAACCTATGCTGACACATGAGTTTATACAGATAATTTTTGAAACAAATATGACTGAGTGTAATCAATGCACTTTAATACTATAATCACATGAAAGTTGACCCCGAAGCACGGTCACATATGAGTCGGAATTGCATAGGGCAATCTGTACAACAGGATTGGCACTTACTTGGATCCAAGGCAAGTGAAGGTGCGAACGTGAACATACACGTGAAGGACTGGCCCTAGCCCTGGGGTGAGTACTAACACCGAGGTGCAGCACTGATGAGCAGATAACATAAATATAATCATGCCATAACAATTCAATAATTCTAGTCAACAAAGTAACTTACCTGCGCATCCCATAGGATTATTTTAGCATTTCACAATAGCTCAACAGTTCTTGTAACATTAATTAATCATAGCTGTAAAATATGATCATGGTATCTCACGCATACTTGTGAACCTATAGGGTTTAGAATAATTTCCTAAATTCCGTCATTTTGCTACTTCATGTAACTTTAGTCTAAGCTAGGCATATGTAGTAAATTCTTTTTCAAAGTATAACTGGAAACTAGCAAGTATGCATATACTATAACAAAAAAAATGAGCCCCTCACAGTTATGCAGTCGAAACGAAGCCTTCGAGTCTTGCTTGACCCCGTACATCCTCGGAATATGTTTCCCCTATATGTGAAATTACTAATTTACTTAATTTAATAACACATAAACGGAAACATAAATAAAACCTCCGTAGATTGCTCAAACATAAGGTTTGAATATACGAAGTCGATCTACTCAACGTCACGGACCTACACAAATTGACAAAAAGTAAAACGGAGGCTGGACGCTCCACCACGAGCAGGCAAGGCCCTAACGTCCGTTAAGAATATTCCGTTAGTTGGACGAAATATTCTGTTAAATAACTAACAGAGTTTAATGGTGTTACCTGACTCCGTTAGAATATTCCATCATCTTCTCCGAGGGTCTTCACCGGTCGCCACCGGCTGAACTTGTCGGAATCTGGAAATTTTCACTGGTTTCTGGGTAAAATTTCAAACCTTTATATCTTCTTCATTTCTTAATCCTTTTTCACAAAATTTATATGGAAATGAAGCTTATGAAGTGTAGAATCAATTATACCTTTTGGAAGTCCATAAATGGACGAGAAAAGACCTGAAATTGGCTCGATAGTCTCGGCTTAAAATTGGCCCCTCAAAACTCGTCTGCTTCGAAGTCAACTCTTCCTCAAACCTTCACTAAATACCTTAAGAAGTAAAGTGCAGGCCTTTAGACTTCCTAAAAACTTGTAACTCAGTCGCAACTCGTTAGGGAAAGGTTGTGCCAAGTCGAACCTTCGGAGTTCGACGTCTAAAACTCGGTCAAACCACTATCCAAGGGCACGGTTGTGTTAGTCGTGGTGAGATGAGTTCAATGGTGTGGTTTTCAAGCCACGTTTAAGTGTTGTAAGGATCGTTTGAGGGAATTGCAAAGAGAATAAGAGTTCGGGGGAGAGAGAGAGAGCTTCGGTGAGTTCTAATTGGGTGATAGGTTTAAGGGTGATAGCTTATTGGGTGGATGAAAAATAAGGGAAAGGGCTTGATTGGTGGAGAAGATTTTGGGAAAGTTGATCGGTGGTTTGTGTGAAGAAAGGGGGGACCGGATGCACCAATTAGGGAAGGGATGGGTGGATTTTGTATAATTTTTAATGTACAAAATTTGCTTCCTTACAGTGTTTCAAACACTGATAATTTGTACACGTGTCTACAAAAATACATGTGGTTAACGTACTTTAACGCAGCGTAACTTTTTCGTTACAGATCCGATTCGAGTCTAACACATGTTCACGCATTCGTAGCTACGAGTACTAATTTAGTACGAAACCAAGAAAATGAAACTAAAAGCCATAAACCACATCCAAGTCAGATTTCACTTTTGTCCGAAAAGGGTAAAATCATCAACTTACACCAGTAGAAAAGAAATCACAGTGAAAAGTAGGGACGGGTCGTCAAAACCTACCCCCTTAAGAAAATTTCGTCCATAAAATTTAAAATCATTTGCTACACAAAACTCAAAGATAGGAAGAATAAAATATATGTACATGACGAAGAAATCAAGTCAGAATGGTTGTACAAAAATGGAAAATGCCGCTCCGTCGCGATCGAAGTGCATTAATTCTTTCTTCATGCATCTAACTCATACTTTCCTTCGTCTTAAGTACAATACTTTAATATAATAGTTTTCGCAAAAACAAAACGTTGAAAATATTTATATGTACTAACGTCCCGTCGAAAATACATATGTATAACAACATACGATTTAAAGTAGTTGTACTGATAGTAAAACTGAACATAAAAAATTTCTACTACGTTCTGGTGTGCCGCATACTCCGAAAGTAAGTACATAGTATCCTTGGGTCAAGCCCAAGTAATAAATAGGTAAAATACAACAAACACATAAGTAAGTACTAACATAAAAGAACCTACCTATTTACTTGCTTAACTGATCCAACGAATAAATTATTGATATTACGGTCTGCAGCCGGTAATGCTGACAACTCACCATTGTCACAATAAGTAAGTAATAAATTCCCAAAGGTGCAATATTACCATCATGCCCTTCATTGGGAAATACACAAACAATATCTAGTCAAGCCTTTACCATGCTCACGCACTGTTAGAGATATGCCCTGAAAGTCAATTTTGGAAGAAACCTTTCAGGACAATGTTTGTATGTATAGATAACTCTAATACAACAAAAGGCAAAGTCACTCATTAGGACCATCTCCATAAACGATATACGTCAAAAATAATGAATCCATGGGCAATGGATCGATGGAAGAAGTAATCTAATGATGTTAGACTGTAGAGACCTTCTTCAAATAACCATAATGTCCAAAAGGTTCCTGGTCATAGGATTGTCAGAGGGACATTGACAATACATAGACCAGTACATATTATGTCCCCTTCCAATAAGAATGATGGAAAGTCTCATGCCATTCATGTAGTGACAGTAAGACAAGTATATAGGTGCTCATTAAGGGAATGAGTTCACTAAACACAATCAAACGAGAGTACTTGCATGGAGGTCTGATGCGAAACGAATGTGACACACAAATTAAACCCTATTTGTGACAATTGTAGTAATGATGTAAGTAGGGATCGTTCTAACCGGGGATTTACTAGGGGTGCTAAACACTTGACTCAAATAAATAAAACTAACTTTTAAAACACTTAACTCACTTAACAAAAACTCAAAACAAGTCCACAAGACTCCAAATACTTAAAAACACAAAAAATGATAGATTGTAATGACTAAGACTAAACAAAATATGGGGGGGATTGAGGTTTTGACGAAATTAAACTAAAATGCACAGATTGCAATTAAGGGCAGAATGTAAATATGAACGTGATGAAAATATGGATGAATGCTAGCTATAAGGTTCATCTCCACACATGTTATACTTGCATATAAAACGATTTCCAATTGCTTTTCAATAAACCATGAATTCTCAACGCCCCAGATTAACCGTGAATTGCACTAATTAACCCTCAGATTTTCCTAACGTTATTGAATTGGATGATTGCATACGACAACCCAAAACATTCCCCACAAGTCCCCTACATGATTGCATAATAGAGATACAAGCAAGAATCATTAAGTTCTATGAAAACCATAAGCATTGACGAAGCACTTGTTACTATGATTGCATGAAACTTATGCCAAGAATTTACTTAACGCGATTGAGATCATCAACCTTTACTACTTGTGAATATAATTCCATAACGATTAGGTGAAATTTCCTTATATCCTAGCATCCAATTTATGCATGATAATTAAGCGTGCACTCTCAACCAACACACACAAATCAATGTAATTCACATAGATAAATAAATTGAATTCACAACTTATGAAACGCAATTAGACGTAATCAAATCATATCGCAAGCATAAACATGTATTTCGAATCCCCCCCTAGCCAAGGGGGGGTTTAGTTCCTCACACGTACAAGACAAAGATAAATAAATTTAACCATTGAAATCAAGGAGAGGAAACACCTAAAAATTCCAACAACTCAAACTTGAATTGTATGAACGTTTAGGCCTCTTCTCCTCCTCTTTGTTGTGGCACAAGGTCTAAGGAAAGGTTTTGGGGTGGTGTTTGTATGTGGAATGGAGTGGGGAGTGGTTGGAGTTGGAAGGGGCATGCACGGCTTTGAAAGGGAAGTGCTGCAATGCAAGGTTATGCACGGCAAAGGCCCTCCCCCCTGGTGTGAAGTGTGTATGGTTTTTATAGGGAGAGAATGGATGGGAGAGCATGTGAATGACAGCTAGGAGGGAATGATTAAAGAGGGAATGCATGTGGAAGTGTGGCTGATTGTTTTATGAAGGGGGAAAGCTGGAAATGGGATGGGAGTGCACGACACACCAAGGATGTGCTGGAAATGAATGTGAAAGCCACGGCAAAGGATTGTTTGGGTGCATGTGGCTGAATTATTTGTTGGGAAAGCATGTGAGTGAATGATTAAAGATGCATGTGGATTAAAAAGGGAATATGGAAGAGAATGTGCTGCAATGATGAAGTGGGAAAGCTGGAAATGCAAGGGGAGGCCACGGCAAGGTGTGGATGGTGCTGGAATTGGTAGGTTATGCACGGGTTAGGATGGTTTTTGGGAAGAGAATGGGCTAGGCCCTTTGTTTTATGTCCTAAAGTGCATACAAGGCCTTCAATTTCGTCCAACACTTTGGCTCCAAGCATAAGCTATCCATCCTTAGCCCAAAAGTGCTCCAAAAGGCTCCAAAATGCACTTCTTTGCTCCTTTAGCCCTTAGAACCTGAAAACATACGAAAATAACTTAAAAGACTTAAAGAACTAAGAAATAACAACGTAAATGCACAAGAACAAGCCAGCTAAGTTGCCTAAATATACTCCTTTCAAATTCCCCCACACTTAGCTTTTGCTAGTCCTCGAGCAAAACAAAACAACAAAAGAACACGAAACTAGACAAAACGAACAAAACACAACCTACACCTTCCAACATTTGCCTCAGGGATTTCCAATGCACATGACATGTTAAAAATCATCATTCCCACAGATTTTAGTCATCTTCATACTTAAGTACATTCTTAATCATAGTCACCACATACTAGTTCACAATTAAGCATTTAAAACCATGTTTTGAATGTAGTAACATGCCTTAGAGAATTTGCTCAATTCCTTACAAGATATGCACTCAATTTTCACTCAGATTTTCTAACTACACACCCTAATCTAGTTACATGTGAGAAGATTGATGTAAACATGAAAACGAACACTCACATATATGTATCTCAAAGGAAGCAATTTCTGGAGTTAATAAGCATGTTTAGGTATGATCTCATGAATGGAATGTAACTCAAGATTGAAGTCACAGGTTGTAATGGGGCTTGGGGTGTGTGGATAACAAAGAAGGGATATGGAAAACAAAGGTTCTTAAAGAAATAGTGAGCAAAGCACTTGAATCAACTTAGAATTCACTTTTGAATGAAAACTCAACTTTTGAACAAAAAGGGAGAATTTAGAAAATTTAGGGCCATAATTGGTGTTTTGGACCCTTTCTTCAACATTCAACACTTAATCACTCATTCTTTCATCTTTTCAAGCTCTTTTTCCTTTCTTTCTTTCTTTTCTTTTCTGTTTTTCTTTTTCATACGTTTTTCATAATTTTTTCTTTTCTTTTGAATCTCAAAACATACATAAACACTTAAGAACAAACATTCTCTCCCCCACACTCATTTTCTTTCATAATGTAACTCAAAAGGAATTCATTTAAGTCATGCTCACTATCTTTTAAGAACAAGGGTGTGGACTGTCCTAAACTAGGCTAGGTGAGGATAATGTGGGTTAACAAAGAATAAAGGCTAAACAAGGCTCAACGGGGTTAACTTAAACATATAATGAAGTAGGATACACGGCAATTTGGCTTTGGTGGTGGTCACTACACAACTTCTTCTTGAATATGTGTTATGCAAATCAATAACATGCTTCGAATGAAATGGGCATGAGTTCTAGCATTTGGAACTATATGATGAAACGCCTTCTAAGTAGTAACCAAGCAAAGAATAATGAGACCAAGCAACGACTTTAGAAAACAATAATGCACACTCTCCAAATAACGTTTAGGCTCAAGTCTCACAAGGTTGTAGCGTTTGTTTGAGTTCCTTCCTTCAAGCATGTTACGAAAACGAATTTTTCTTTTATGATTGCATGTGAAGTCATACATTATAACCATAACCAAGCATATACCAAGAGTAAATCAAACTTTTCTCCATGTTTATAACTCTTTTTAACAGTCATGTAATTACAAACCAAATCCTCATCATTGTGTTGGAAGGTACCCTAAGACACAAACACACAAAAACGACTCAAAACACTCTTTTTAGGCTTTTCAAAACATGTTTTTCAAATTTTTATGTGATTTTCGGAGTTATAAAACAAAACATACTAAAACACTCTAAAACAGCTTTAAAACACCTTAAAATAGCAAGGAACAACACTTGAAGTTATGGGTGATAAAATCCCACGAATTTGCATCAAATATACTTAGTTACCCCCCACACTTAAATCAAACATTGTCCTCAATGTTTTAAGCATAGATTCACACAAAACATAAGTAAACACATAAACAACAACTAAACATACTAAACATGGCAGAATGTAACTAACAAAGAAAAGAGTTTAGGGACGCAAATCTGGTTATGGAGTGTAAATTCCATCTTCTCCTTGGTGATTGCATTGAGGCTTGATCTTGGTGATTCCACAGGCTTAATCTTGAACTGGGCTGGAGGATTTTTTTGTTCAATCTTTCCAATTCGTATTGAAGAGGGTTAGAGGATAACTCAGCATATGCAGTTGTTGCGCTTGTCTCCACATGTTTCAATGTATCATTTTCACTTGCCTTAGCTGTTCTTCAAGCAGATGTGGTCCCTTCTCTGGAAGTGTATCAACCGTTGAAGATGAATACTCGAGAGCAACGCTAGGTAAGCAACCAGGGAATAGATTCCAGGTAGTCGGTTCCAGATCGAAAGACTGACTCCAAGTGTCGGCTGATTGCTCTCCTTCACTTTGCTATGCGAGTAAGAACAAAGACAAAGGAAAAGACAGGGAAAGAGCATGATATGAGATACCTTTGCTTTCGCCCTTGATGATATGAGATACTTTTGCTTTTGAAGAAGCAGCGAATGAATCAGCACATATATTTGTTGTGCTTGTCTCCACATGCTTCGATCTACCGTTTTCTCCTGCCTCATCTGTACTCCAGGCATCTGGTATCTTCTTTGGGGGTACATCAATGGTTGAATAGGTGTTCTCAAGGGAAGAAGAAAACTGAGCATGTTGAGAGGTTTGGTTGCAGCTACATTCTCGGCTGAGAAGAAGAGTCATGCGTTTTTAGATGTATGCCTTGCCATGAATGTTGACATATATAGAAATTTTAATGGCAAGTAGTAGTGCGGATACGGCTTTTTCACCCACGCTTGTCGGTAAAAGTGTGTAGTTGGGATAATGACCTCCACACATTTTCAACCTTGTCAGAGATCTTTTGACAAGGTTGCACGCGTTATCTGAAAAGCCGAGATTGTGTCTAAAGAGTGTTGACGAACTTTACATAGGAAAATCTGGCTTTACGCAGGAAAATCCGGCTTTTTGAATCGGTGGTTGTGTCATCTCTCCTTTTATAGTGGTATCGATCACCTCTAACATGCACACTTTGAAGATTGCCTATTCGTGAAAATCGTCTCTGGCCCTTTGAGATTTTACTACATCCAACCCTTCTCTTTTAACATCTTTGAAAATGGCTAACCCATCTAACATTTGCTTAGATTTGAGTCTCAGCAGTGATCCGGTTGCGCCACGTCAAGGTAATGTATGGCGCCCGTCTTTCTTATCTTCTAATGGCCCTCTTACAGGTGAAGACTCCGTGATGAAGGATGCAACAACAGCTACGATAGTAGCTAGGAACCTCCTCACTCCTAAAGATAGTAGGCTGCTTTCAGGACGGTCCGATGAGTTGGTCGTTCAAGAGTCCCTAGCTCTCAGTGTTCAGTGTGCGGGCTCTGTATCCAACATGGGCCAACGCCTACTTGCTCGATCCCGTCAAGTTGAATCATTGATGGCGGAGGTGGAAAATCTTAAGCAAGAGATCAAACAGCTTAAGCATGAGAATAGAAGTTTGCACGTGCTTGCAAATAATTATTTGACAAGCATGAAGAGGAAGCTTGACCAGCTGCAAGAATCTGAAGGTCGAATTCAAAGTGACCGTCAAAGGCTTGCGGCTTTCTTCCAGAGGCACCTTTTTCCTGCGTCATCTAGCGTTCCACCAAGTATTGAGGCCTCGAATGATCCATCTTCGATGCCTCCCACTCCTGGAGTTTTGCCAAGTAGTGGGGCTTCACGTAAACAACCTTTGTGAAGGCTCCATCTTTCGCATTATTATTTTTTTATTTTTTATTTTTGTACTCACTTGTAATTTCTCGGAGATCAATGAACATGCTTTGTTTTATTCAGTGTATTGGGTTGCCTCCCAAGTTGCGCTTTCTTTTACGTCTTGCAGCCGGACGAAACCTTCATTTCTTACTTAGAGCCCGTGGCATGGAGAGGTATGTCCTCCACGGTATGCTCCTTGAACACTTTCATAATATGGCTCACTGAATGGGCGGGGATAACGATCCTCCCTGATGGTGGTGTTTTGGTTCCGAACGTCTATGTACATGCTCCCACCACCTTGAAATTGATTGGGTACCTGCACCAAAGAAGGTAACAACCTATTAGTTGAAATGGGGATCGGAATTGGGATTGGAGACTTACTAGGATGTTGTGGCAATGCCCCTAGGGCAGCCACCATCTCGCCAATTTTAGCACAAGGCACGGCCATATTGGATGCTTTTAGGGTAGTGGCGTGCTCTTTTTGCTCCAATCCAATTCCTTCCTCGATGGTGGTTCTAGATGCATCCTTCTTGATTGGTGCTGAACGTTCCGACCCTAAATTTTTAATTATACCAATGGAAAAACAAGAACAAACATCATTAGTATTCTCAATGGATTCAGAAACTTTAAAGTTAATAGTATCACCACCAAACTCCATAGTTAAGGCTCCCTTGGCCACATCAATCTTAGTGTGGGCTATTTTCATGAAAGGTCGTCCAAGTAAGAGTGGCGATGGTGGAGAGTGGGTTGAATCCTCCATGTCAAGCACATAGAAATCTGCAGGAAAAATCAAGTGGTCCACCTGCACCAAAACATCTTCCAAAACTCCTCTCGGGTATGCATTAGATCGATCAGCTAATTGAATAATGACACCATCATTTTTAAGCTCTCCTAGATTCATAGATGCATAAACAGAGTATGGCATGACATTAATTGATGCACCTAAATCTAGCATAGCATGTTTGAACCTTTTATTACCAATTACACAAGGGATAGTGAAACTACCTGGATCTTTGCATTTAGGTGGCAGCTTTCTTTGCAATATGGCAGAGACATTCTCACTTACATGTACCACCTCTTTTTCCCTAATCTGTTTCCTTGTTGTACAAATCTTTTTCAAAAACTTCGCATACTTCGGAATTTGCTTTATTGCATCAAGGAGCGGGATATTGACATGCACCTTCCTAAACGTCTCCAGGATGTCTTTTTCATCCTCCTTTATCTTGGTTTGCATAAACCTGCTAGGAAAGGGCACATTTGGTGGAATCACGTTAGAAACAATTGAGTTTAGACCTACCTTACATTTGTTGGATGGCCTAGGAGCTTGAAGTGGTTGCGGAAAGGGTTGCTCCACCCTTACCGTAGCTTTGCCCTTCCTCTCTTCCTCTTGCAACAGCTTTTCCTCCTCGTCTTGGCTTGATTTTGGTGGTTGTGAGGTGGTTCCAACTTCCTTGCCACTTCTTAAGGTGATTGCATTGGTGGTTTCAAAGCCACCCTTTGGATTGACCACTGTAGTGCTTGGTAACTTACCATTTTCACGAAATTGTCCCAAAAATTCGGCCATTTGTCCCATTTGCTTCTTTAGCTCATTAACCTCCTTTGCTTGGTTCTGCATTCCCTGTGCCATTGTGGTTAGTAACTGATATGTTTTATCGTCATTCATAGACGTACCTGAGTTGGTTTGGGATGATTGTGCTTGAGGAGGTGGTTGTGGTGCCATTGGTCTTGGAAAGAAACCCGGGGGTTGTCGGAATCCACTTTGTTGGGCATATTGTGGTGCATCTCTCCATCTGAAATTGGGGTGGTCACGCCATCCCTGATTGTATGTGTTGGAGAAAGGATCACCCCTTGGTTGGTTCTGATTCCCATAGCCCACAACATTGGCAGATTCCCACCCTCCGTTCTCAATTAATTGAGGGCATTGATCAGATTGGTGTCCTTGAATGGAGCATACACCACAGATTGTAGTTCCTTGCGTTTTAGGGCCTTCAACAAACTGCGATAACATAGACGTAAGGTTAGCCATCTGGGATTGTAACTCAGAAATAGAACTTACCTCATTTACATGCTGTGGCTGTGGGGTGTCTCTCTACCCAACACCTTCATATTGTTGTGCATTGAGTGCTCGATTAGCAATGAGAGTTTTGGCATCCCTAGGTGTCTTGTCCACAAGAGCTCCTCTCGCGGATGCATCCAACATTTGCCGTTCAAGTGGTAGAAGACCTTCGTAAAAATATTGAAGAAGTAGCTCCTCCTTCATTTAGTGCTGTGGACATGAAGCAACAAGAGTTTTAAAACGTTCATAATAAGTTGGAAAAGATTCACCTTGGCTTTGCTGAATTCCACTAATCTTCTTGCGAAGAAGAATGCCTCGTGATGTCGGAAAGAACTTCTCTAAGAAGGCTCACTTCATACTCTCCCATGATGTGACAGTTCCGGGAGCCAACTCATACAACCAATCCTTGGCCTTTTCCAACAAAGAAAAAGGAAAAGCCTTCATCTTCAATATGTTGCTGTCCACGTTCACCGGTGTCATACTTGAGCATACGACTTCGAACTCCTTTAAATGCTTATTGGGTATATGATGTAGCAAACTGGACTTCAACTCAAATTCATCGGTCTTCTCAGGGGCTGCCCTAGGGTATTGGATGCAAAGAGGGACTGCATTGGCCAAACCCGAGGCATAAAGCTCTTTGATGGTTAGATTGTCCTCTGCCATGGTTGGTACTTCCTCTTCAACCTCAATTTCAACTTCTTGCTCTTTTAATTCAGGTTCGGGACTAGGAGGATTAGACGTTTGTGATTTCTTTTTCCTTCTCAAATTCCTCTCGAAATCACCGTCAAAGTCGGAGATATGCTCACGAACAGGTTGTTCTAATGATGTAAGTAGGGATCGTTCTAACCGGGGATTAACTAGGGGTGCTAAACACTTGACTCAAATAAATAAAACTAACTTTTAAAACACTTAACTCACTTAACAAAAACTCAAAACAAGTCCACAAGACTCTAAATACTTAAAAACACAAAATAAGATAGATTGTAATGACTAAGACTAAACAAAATATGGGGGGGGATTGAGGTTTTGACAAAATTAAACTAAAATGCACAGATTGCAATTAAGGGCAGAATGTAAATATGAACGTGATGAAAATATGGATGAATGCTAGCTAAGGGGTTCTTCTCCACACATGTTATACTTGCATATAAAACGATTTCCAATTGCTTTTCAATAAACCATGAATTCTCAACGCCCCAGATTAACCGTGAATTGCACTAATTAACCCTCAGATTTTCCTAACGTTATTGAATTGGATGATTGCATACGACAACCCAAAACATTCCCCACAAGTCCCCTACATGATTGCATAATAGAGATACAAGCAAGAATCATTAAGTTCTATGAAAACCATAAGCATTGACGAAGCACTTGTTACTATGATTGCATGAAACTTATGCCAAGAATTTACTTAACGCGATTGAGATCATCAACCTTTACTACTTGTGAATATAATTCCATAACGATTAGGTGAAATTTCCTTATATCCTAGCATCCAATTTATGCATGATAATTAAGCGTGCACTCTCAACCAACAAACACAAATCAATGTAATTCACATAGATAAGTAAATTGAATTCACAACTTATGAAACGCAATTAGAAGTAATCAAATCATATCGCAAGCATAAACATGTATTTCGAATCCCCCCCTAGCCAAGGGGGGGGTTTAGTTCCTCATACGTACAAGACAAAGATAAGTAAATTTAACCATTGAAATCAAGGAGAGGAAACACCTAAAAATTCCAACAACTCAAACTTGAATTGTATGAGCGTTTAGGCCTCTTCTCCTCCTCTTTGTTGTGGCACAAGGTCTAAGGAAAGGTTTTGGGGTGGTGTTTGTATGTGGAATGGAGTGGGGAGTGGTTGGAGTTGGAAGGGGCATGCACGGCTTTGAAAGGGAAGTGCTGCAATGCAAGGTTATGCACGGCAAAGGCCCTCCCCCTGGTGTGAAGTGTGTATGGTTTTTATAGGGAGAGAATGGATGGGAGAGCATGTGAATGACAGCTAGGAGGGAATGATTAAAGAGGGAATGCATGTGGAAGTGTGGCTGATTGTTTTATGAAGGGGGAAAGCTGGAAATGGGATGGGAGTGCACGACACACCAAGGATGTGCTGGAAATGAATGTGAAAGCCACGACAAATGATTGTTTGGGTGCATGTGGCTGAATTATTTGTTGGGAAAGCATGTGAGTGAATGATTAAAGATGCATGTGGATTAAAAAGGGAATATGGAAGAGAATGTGCTGCAATGATGAAGTGGGAAAGCTGGAAATGCAAGGGGAGGCCACGACAAGGTGTGGATGGTGCTGGAATTGGTAGGTTATGCACGGGTTAGGATGGTTTTTGGGAAGAGAATGGGCTAGGCCCTTTGTTTATGTCCTAAAGTGCATACAAGGCCTTCAATTTCGTCCAACACTTTGGCTCCAAGCATAAGCTATCCATCCTTAGCCCAAAAGTGCTCCAAAATGCACTTCTTTGCTCCTTTAGCCCTTAGAACCTGAAAACATACGAAAATAACTTAAAAGACTTAAAGAACTAAGAAATAACAACGTAAATGCACAAGAACAAGACAACTAAGTTGCCTAAATATGCTCCTATCAAGGTCTACTCACATGTCAATCAAGTAACTCTACTAGTTGGAATAGTGTAAGTAATCCTTTGACCTGAGACATCATGGTTGTCTTGGGGATACATTGTTGATCATTTGATAATGAGACATGACCACATCTCATCTTGGATGTGTTCTATGCATTGTTGGGGTCAATGATTTATTCTCAGAGACATGTGAATGATCAATAAGGGATCTCTAATCCTTGTTACGAGAGGAAGAATACTCTAAGATATGATTTGGGAATCTTCGACCGAAGTATCAAGCGTAATGATGGAAGACATTCCTATACGACTCAATTGAATCATATAACTAAGTATAATCACATTAGGGGTTTGACATTCAGTATCCATACCCTAGTAATGTGATTATGAGTATTGTATTAGAGAAGGATCAAATTAGATTGTAATTCCAACTGAATAGGTTCTCCGACCGAATTCTACTTAGCTTAAGTAGCAATGATATATGGTTAGATGTCACTCATGGCTTGTGGGTTCCTCTAGATGATTAAATAAGTAGTCATCAAAGAAGAAGGAGAATTAAAAGTAAGTTTTAATTCACTAAGTGATTGGATAAATACTAATCAATTGGATTGGCACTAATCACCTCACTGCCTTGCTAATTAGAACCTAAAACGATTCTATACCGATGCACTCTTGTGGTGAGACAACTAAAGGATGATGGAATTAATTAATTGGATTAATTAGGTGTTATGATTAATTAGAAAGTCTAAAGAAATCATAGAAGCGATGAAAGATCGTTTCGGGCTTAAAGAAAAGTTCAGGTTCATTCAAGCCCATCGGGCCCAAACCCATTGGGCCTTTTATTCAAGCATAGGATAACTAGAGATGATAAAAACCCAAAGCCCAAATCAATACTAAATGGCCGGCCAAGGATGAGGAAAGAAGAGAGAGAAAGTGTCAATTTGTTGACTTACTTCTTTTACCTTTATAAAGGGAGTTTAATGAAAAGGTTTTATTAGGGCTTTTTGTGCGAACTTTTCAACAAGAGAAAAGCAAGTCTCTCTCTCTCTACACACATACATAGCCGGCCACCAAAGGGAGATATAGCTAATCATCTCTTCTCCTTTTGGTTATTCCAACATCCATCTCACTACACTAGTGAGTATGGATCTTTAGAGGTCTTCTACTTTGGAGACTAGAGGAGAATCAAAGGAGTTCCAAATCTATCAAGGTGGAGTAGTCAAGGAGAGAGGCTAGACTCAAGGAGTTCCAAGAACAAAGAGCTTGGAGGTGATCCATCCTTGGTCTAAAGTGTAGATCAAGAGGTATAAAACTCAACCTTCACTTTGTTCTTCAATATTTTGCTTGATGCATCATATATGAACCTATGCTTCTTGAAGGGGATTTTCATAACTATACCTTATGTATATAAATTTAGAATTATATATACATGCTAGTCACTTGAAATCCCAATATAAACCTCATAATTTCCCTTCACGCACTACCCCCTTGGGCAACAACGGCAATAAAACAATTCTATATTGTGAACTCTCACAATCAAACACTTGTTAAAACTCCTCTGTCAAACAAGTGCTAAGCAAAAAATCTCCAAACTACGTCCCAACCGTGTCACAACCAAGACCAAAAATAGTAACCATAGTTACAAGCAGTTCTAACAGGAATAAGTGTCTAATACGATAATGCTACAACTAAAGAGCAGATAAACGTAACGCACCATGAAGGTTCGGGTAAAACGTTCAGACTAGCTGTTAGTCTGAGGGTGAAATATAGTCGATGACAAAATTTACTACACGTGGCCTTCAAGAAGACTTCCCCAATACTTGGTAGTAAAACACACATCACGATGAGATACAATAGTGGCACACCTGCCATGTAGTTGAGCCAACGTAGCCCGCAACGCCTTAGCAAGCAAATTCATAGTGAAGTTCTTTCAAACTTAGTGAGAAAGTAACTACGTCGAGAAGGCTAGAAGAATACTCAAGAATTTGAGGATCAAAGAAAGTCCATCAAATCTAGAGTACGAGATAACTGGATTGGATGCATAACATCAAACTACAATAGTAGTTTTCGAGATATTCAATCACCACAGTAATGATCCCGAGTATTTGTTAGGTGATTAAGAAATTCACCGAGTATTTGTTAGGTGATTACGAAATTAATGGTCACAACTGCACTTCCACTGTCAACGGTTCTCTTAGACATTGCATCATTTTCAAGGCAATACGAAGTGCAGTAAGGTAGGCACGTACCCAAGGTTGACTGGAATCCCTTTCAGTGCAAAGGGGTAAAAATGGAATTATCGTCAGAGTAGGTATTGATCGAAACGTCAGAAGACCCAATAGGTTTCAAGACTAGGCAATTTTACTAAGAGGTGAAAAATGTTGTCCATTTGGACCAACGGAACGCAAATTAACTCGTCAAGTCAATCGATAATCACCATACATCACTAAAATCTCCACATGTATAGGAAACTCATACTAGGAGTGTATGGTGATATTTTCCTATCTCTACTTAGACATAGGAAGTGATTATAACCACCCGAACGATTCTTGAACAATTGTAAGTATCGTTAAATCGATACTCATGAATCCCGACTAGAATGGGATAAGACAAGCAAAAAACGTTCAAAGGTAGATACGTCTTTTGTTGTTGTAGCAGTAAATACGTTTGCACAACCGAGGTTAAAACACGATAGTGCACTCATAGACATTGGTTTTGTTATTCCATCGTCTTTGTCAGAAATTTAGCTCTTTCTCGGCGAAAGTGCAGTCGAGAAATTGTGGGTTGGTGAAGATTTCGAACACGTTTCTCCACAGAGAAGTGTCATCCATCTTTCGAAAGAAAGATGATGACCGTTGACTTTGGGTCATGGATAAGATGGTTCGTTTCGAATGGTTCTAACCTTTGGAAATTAAAAGTGATACTTCATCATGTTGTTTTTGCTCAGCCGAAACATTCAAAAAACATGTCACACAAGATTTTGAAATGATCAAGGTCAACAAAAGGCGTAAAACAGAGGTAAGGTGAGACAACACTTCAGTTATCAGCACTTTACTCCTTTTCAACAACCAAACTGAACTAACTTTCCTCAGTCGCAAGTGAGGAGAGACACTATAGCTGAAAAGATCACTAACAGTTTGTCGATAAATTGACAAGATTAAAGATATCTTAGTTTCCTAATGCTTTGCGAGAATTTCTACCTTCTTCTGATAAACCTCTTTGGAAAAGATAAGAATGTCCTTTACTGAGGTCACATTTCCCAAAAGGGAACCAATTAATAAAGGTTACTTGAGGGGATGGTATAAGGCTGAGTGTCGGTGTTCCTAATACTCGATTTTTTTTTTCTATGTTGAAATTGAGGAGAGAGTCGTTGGTAAGACTACTCCGAATTTCATCAGGCTATGAAAGAACTCTCTGGTTCCAAAAGTTGAATCATGGAGACCAACAACTAGAATTAGGACTAACAGTTTTAGTCGTTAACTGAGGAAGTGGTCGAAGTCTAGGTACAACTCTAAGGCTTGACCCTTCGCCTTTGTGAATAAGTTTAAGATTCCTTAGACAAGGTGTTTAGTTGGATAGGCGACAAAGGCTCTCCATAAGAGTTACGTGTTGTCTTCTCTTAACGACGCATGTGTTGTTTCAAAAGACACAAGGAAGAACTGGTATAGTACAGAAATTGGATTGAGGTGCAGCTTACCTCACTACTTAGTGATAATTCCAATAGAATTTTGAGGAATGACGTCAAAGGTACACGTCATCGGATTGTACGATATTGTTTCTTTTCCTTACACCATGCACTACAAGGTCTTCGTAAGGTTCTCAACACTCGTTCGACTCCACTGCCTACTTGTGAAAGTGATCGGAAAAAGCAACTGGTCTAAAAGGTTCCGGTTACCTAAATGGGTAGTGTGGTTAACAGGACCACAAGCTTACTGTTCTAATGTAAAGCTTGTCCTAAGTTGCCATGATTCTATTTTCTTTGGCTCAAGTAGCCACTGCTAATTAACGCGCTAGATATTTTAGTATTGCTCGTTACCCTGAAACTGTGAACCAACATTTTGGCATAATGGTATCACCCCCATATACTAGCATCTATGTTCGATATTAGAAATCATACCACACGAATACTGGTCAACGGTTTCTAGATATCAAACAGCATCGTAGCATCACCGTAGGTTGATTACAGGTTAAAGCCCGTTCGAGTAGATAACTTCGGGTGACTGGAAAAAAACTGGTCAAGTGAGGTAGTTCGTTGATTCTAGGAGGATTTGGTTACTGCTTTTGGAAGATCTATTACTCCTAGGATATGATAACTCATACCTGTAAGCCTATACTCACCCAAAAGATGAGTACAATGTCAAAAGGAAAGTCTGGGAATTGGCGTTGGTTGGAAAGTTCCAGGGCTAGAAAAAGAATTTGCTAACAATCTACTTTGGAAATGAACTTAAACTGAAGTCGATCTTCCTCATGAAGATCCAGAATGGTCACTAGTATGTTTGAAGATATTACTGCCATAGAGGACCAAAAGTGATTATCCCTCAAATGACCTTCCGTCGAGTGCTACCACTTTAGTACCAAGTTGTCGTTCAAGACATTTCTAGAATCTTGACGAAGTAAACTTCGTAGGAATTCCAAGAGATAGTATACCAATAGGTTCTACCGAAAAAACCATCTCTGGTTTCCTATCACGAAGGGTTGGTAAAAACGATGGGAAAAAGCGATAGGATTGATCGGTAAATCCTTGGTGAAACTCAACTCTTGATGCATTAGCCCGGCTACGGGGCTAGCAACTCGTTCCCCAAAATGGGACTTTCCTTGGTAGGGAGATTCGTCGTTTAAAGTCTAGGGGCAATTGCCAAAACAATTTTCCAAAACGACGACAAGTCGTCTAAAGTACCCAAAAGTTAGGGAAAAGTTAACACATTTTTCGTGCTCAACGAGGTGGCAAGATTTGAGAATGCTTACATCACGCATATATAAAAAGAAATGAGCCACTCATAGTTACGTAGTCGAAACGAAGCCTCTGAGCCTTGCTTGACCCCATACGTCCTCGAAATATGTTTCCCCTATATGTGAAATTACTAATTTACTTAGTTGAATAACACATAAATAGAAACATAAATAAAACCTCCGTAGATTGTTCAAACATAGGGTTTGAATATACGAAGTCGATTTACTCGACGTCACGAACCTACACAAATTGACAGAAAGTAAAACAGAGGCCAGACGCGCCACCACGTGCAGGCAAGGCCCTGACGTCCTTCAAGAATATTCTGTTAGTTTGACGGAATATTCTATTAAATAACTAATAGAGTTTAATGGCATTACCTGATGCCGTTAGAATATTCTATCGTCTTCTCCGGGGGTCCTCGCCAGTCACCGCCGGCTGAACTCGTCGATATCTAGAAATTTTCACTGGTTTTTGGGTAAATTTTCAAACCTTCATATCTTCTTCATTTCTCAATCTTTTTTCACAAAATTTATATGGAAATGAAGCTTACGAAGTGTAGAATTAGTTTATACCTTTTGGAAGTCCATAAATGGACGGGAAAATACCTGAAATTGGCTCAATAGTCTCGGCTTAAAATCGGCCCCTCAAAACTCGTCTGTTTTGAAGTCAGCTCTTTCTCAAACCTTCACTAAAGACCTCAAGAAGTAGAGTGGAGGCCTTTAGACTTCCTAAAAACCTATAACTCGGTCACAACTCGTCGAGGAAAGGTTGAGCCGAGTCGAACCTTTCGAGTTCAACATCCAAAACTCGATCAAACCACAATCCAAGGGCACGTTTGTGTTCGTTGTGGTGAGACGAGTTCGACGGTGTGGTTTTCAGGCCACGGTTGAGTGTTGTGAGGATCGTTTGAGGGAGTTGCAGAGAGAAGAAGAGTTCGAGGAGAGAGAGAGAGAGAGAGAGAGAGAGAGAGAGAGAGAGAGAGAGAGAGAGAGAGAGAAGAGAGAGAGCTTTGGTGAGTTCTAATTAGGTGACAGGTTTGAGGGTGATAGTTGATTGGGTGGATGAAAAAGGAGAGAAAGGGCTTGATTGGTGGAGAGGATTTTGGGGAAAGTTGATTGGTGGTTTGTGTGAAGAAAGGGGGACCGAATCCACCAATTGGGGAAGGGATGGGTGGATTTTGTACAAGTTTTGATATACAAAATCTGCTTCCCTACAGTGTTTCAAACACTGATAATTTGTACGCGCGTGTACAAAAATACCTGTGGTTAACGTACTTTAACGGAGCGTAACTTTTTCGTTACAAATCTAATTCAAGTCTAACACGCGCTCACGCGTTCATAGTGATGAGTACTAATTTAGTACGAAACCAGGAAAATGAAACTGAAAGCCGAAAACCATGTCCACATTAGATTCCACTTTTGTCCAAAAAGGATAAAATCGTCAACTCACACCAACAGAAAAGAAATCACAATGAAAAGTAGGAACGGGTCGTCACACGAAGTAACAAAGCTGAAAGGAAAATGCAGAAGGGAAGGTTTAGGATAATATATTTGAGAAAAAAGAAAGGTAATAACCACAATTTGGTACATCCTTCAGAACTTCTTCTGGGAAATGCCGAACAGTATTCTATTGTAATTATATTTCTCTCTGTGTCTTTTTTGTGGCATTTGTGTTCCATCGTTTTTTCTCATCGTTTTGTACGCTGAAGAAGGTTTGATTTTCTCATCGTTTTTTAACCTAAAGTATGGACAGAAGGAATGAGTTCTGCTAAAACTTTCTGGGAAAGACACCTGGCCTTATGGATAAAAGTTTAAGAAAGGTGAAATTTTGAGATAGATTTGTTGACAATTAGAACCATCCCAAACTAACAATTCACAGATGAAAAGTTCTAATTTTAGAGTTAAAAGTAGAGCTTGGGGTATAAAGCAACTCCACCACTACTACAAAGCAAAAAACATAGGCCGGTGGTGGTAACGAGTCATTTCAATAAAGAGATTCAGTTTGTGTCATTTCTGTGCTTGAATTAGTAATGCGAGAAAGTGGATTGCTATATACAAAAATCCTTTAACCCTTTGTTTTTCCATATTCCACTCTAGCTAGGATTGCAATTCATAATTTTTATTAGGGATACTACTTTCATCTCCAGCATCTTTTTTCGGATTAGGATTCTGCAATTAATTCTCATCTCCACTTCTTTACCACATAAACATATTTTACACTCTACATGTACAAGAAAGCTAGCTAGTTTACTTTTGATTGATTATTGGCAGAAGAACTTCTGTCACAGCATATAACATTTGGGTTTGGTAGTAGTTTATGTTTGAGTTTTTTGCAAGTTGCTTGTATCTCAGTTAGTTAAGAGCATTTACCCACGCACACGAAGCCAATGTTTGAATTTTTCTTCCCGTAATTGAGACGAATTAGTATAGATTATCCTATTGTTTGTCTATAATAAAACAAAACAAGGGATGCTTGCTACAACACATTTTGCCGTATATAATCTAAAACATCGATGACTTAAAATTCATATTTGGGTTTTCGGTCGACCTGAGACTCAGACTTGGGTCTTCATGCTAGCTTGAGAAATGATGAATACACTCTTTTATATTCATATACACCTATGTTTAAAGAGGGTGTCTGAAAGGCTACAAAGAGTATGTGGAAATCAACTCCCTAAGATTTGTGTCCATGGTGGAGTCCATATCAACAAGCAAAAATGGTATTCAACAAAAATAAAATAAAAATAAAATAAAAAATAAAAGATTTGAATTTTGACTCCAACAATCTCTATGCACATACACAAATTGTCAAAGCTCAACTCCAATATTTTCTTCTCCAATGCAAATACTGAGATCTTAAAGCTCAAAAATATAAGAATATAGGTTTTAGAATACAAGTTTTTTGCATTGGAGGAGAGAAACCAAAAACCTCAGACCCACCATCTTTTTTGGATGTTGATATAAAAATATAAAGGTGTTAGTATTGGCACTTCAAAAAAATTATTGTGGATTCTTAAACCTTTCATATTTTAATGTAAGTGAGAGATCTTAAATTCGATTCTCGCCAAAGACGAATTTGAACTATATTATTGTCAGCCATTGTGAGGCTAAGTCTATCCTCCTCCACATTAGTATAGATAATATCATTTGTTTAAAAAAAAAAAAAAAAAACATTTAAGATGAGTGCACACTAAATTTTTAAATTGTGAATAATAACTCCCAAATATAAGTTGTGCATTAGAGAAGGCATCCGAAAAAAGAAACATAAGAAATTTGCTAAAGCGAATAGAATTCTAGCTTCCATCAAAATTGCACTACGAGAAACATGTTTCGGCCTATCTAGGATTCAAGAAATTTAAGGTCAGTTATCATTATCAAGGCTAGTGGAATTGGATCTTCTTTAAAGAGCACTAGCAAATGAGGACCTCTTCAATATTCTCATTCAAATTAATTTAGAAGACAAAAAAAGAGTAGGAATATGTTTCAACCAATTGGTACTCTGGGCGCTAATTAGTTACGAAGGACACTGGACGCTATCAAGTTGTTGTACGAGCATTCCTTGATGTGACTACTCATAAAGCATGTTACCTGATCATAGCTTTGTAAGTATAGCTCCCCACATGAATGACAAAGTTTTCTGCAGCCTTGGGTCTTTTCTTGTAATATAAGTACAGTGTGAAGGAAGGAATGAAAACAGAAGGAGGATTATCTCTCATTCTAATCTCTTTCTCTATCTACTTGAACGGTTATGATTAATGTAGAAAAAGGTATATGGGGTAAAAGTATATTTCATTGATACATGAATAAGAAATATATATACAAGTACATTCCTTGCTCTACAAGGCATTATCCCTATAAGTTAGGAATACAACTACAACTAGGATTACAATCATATCTAGACCCCAACTAGGATTCTATTGTCTAACACTGCCCCTCAAGTTGGAGAGTGAATGTCAAGAACAACCAACTTGCATATCAAAGTTGAAAACTTGTCCTTCCCAAGAGGCTTAGTGAACAAATCTGCCAACTGGTGTGCTGTACCAACATACTTGGCCATTATAGTTCCATCGGCAATCTTATCGCGTATAAAGTGACAATCCATCTCAATGTGACGAGTTCTCTCATGAAAAACAGGGTTAGCGGCTATATGTAACACTACTTGATTGTTACAAAATAAAACGGAATGACCTTCTAAAGAAATGTTCAAATCCTTCAACAAAAATTGAAGCCAAACTAACTCACAACAAGCACCTGCCATAATCCTATATTCTACCTCAGCTGAAGAAAGAGACAGAATTTTCTGTCGCTTTGTTCGCCACAAAATCAAAGAAATTCCCAAGAATACACAATACCAGTAGTCGAATGGCGAGTGATAAGACAACCTGCCCAGTTAGAGCCACAAAATGCAACTAACTTGGTCTAGTTATCAGAACGGAATAATAAGCCTTGACCTGGAGTAGATTTCAAATAACGATCAACATGAAGCGCAGCATCCATATAAGGGACACGTGGGTCGTGCATAAACCGACTCAAAACATGCACGGAATAATTGATATCTGGCTGAGTTATGGTGAGATAAATCAACCATCCTACTAAGCGCCAATATTTTTCAGGATCCTTGAGAAATTCTCCTTGATCAGATAATTTTGTATCATCCATAGGGAAAGCAATGGGCCGTGCACCCAAAAAACCATAATCCTTGAGAATCTCCAATGCATACTTTCACTATAAAATATAAATCCACATTGAGATCAACATACCTCAATACCCAAAAAATATTTTAATTCACCAAGGTCTTTCATTCAAAAATGATAATGGAGAAAAGACTTTAGAGAATCAATGGCACTAACGTCGTTGCATGTAATCACAATATCGTCCACATAAATAAGTAACGCTATGAAAAAGTACCAGACTTTCAGGTGAACAGTGAATAGTCAGCTTCTGATTGTTGGAAACCACTGGAAATAATGGCAGTAGTGAATTTGGCAAACCATTAGTGAGAAGTCTGTTTGAGACCATATAGAGATTTATGGAGGCGACACATAAGATTCTCCCCCTGTCACCGAAGACCAGGAGGAGATGACATATAAACTTCCTCATGTCACCGTGCAAAAAAGCTTTATTAACATTGAGCTGATGAAGAGACCAAGACTGACTAGCAGCAAGAACGAGAAGCAACGCACTGTAATCATCTTAGCAATAGGAGAAAAAGTGTCATGATAATCAATGCCTTCAATTTGTGTGTAACCTTTAGCAACCAAGCAAGCTTTGTAGCGCTCAATAGAACCATCAGAATTATACTTCAATTTGTACACCCGTTTACAATCAATAGGAACTTTGCCAAAGGGCAAGGTAGTCAGGGTCCAAGTACCATTGGCATGTAATGCTTGAAGCTCCCTATTCATGGCACGACGCCAATTAGGATCACTGGTAGCCTTGGTAAAGGATGAGGGCTCCACATTCTGACTAACAAAATATATATATATATATATATATATGAAAGATGTTTAGGAGAGTAATGGTGATAAGAAATAAAATTACAAAGAGGACATCGTGTACCTTTTGTAGAATTGTGCTGCGAAGTTGAGGATTGGTGTGGTGGCAGAATCACCTGCGAGTAAACGTAGTCCTTTAAATAAGATAGGGGTTTATGGGTATGGGAAGAGATGTGGTGGGTGTGGGGAAAGTCAGAAGGAGACGTGAGTGAGGAGGTGGGAGGGTCCGTGGGTAGGTGACTTGAACTAGAGGGGATATCAATAGAGGTAGTAGGTGGGGCCTGGGTTTAGTGGTGAGAGGACATGAAGTGGTATTAGGTGAATATGAGGTGGCATCAAGAGATGGAACCGTGGATGGAGAGAGGGATGAGGTGGTAGATAAGCAAGGTCCAGAGAAAAAAGAAGAGGCAGGGTAGGCCTAGGGGATGGGGTAAAGGTTGTGTGAAGGGAATAAGGGAATGAATCTTCATGGAAAATTACGACCCTACTTGTGAAGGTACGGTGAATGTCTAGGTCATATAGTTTATATGATCACAGGTAATAGAGGTGGCATAGGCTAGGTAACCAAACACATGGAAGTGATCATAGGTAAGGACTTTGTTATGGAGGACCTCAAAGGGAGATTTATTATGGAGAAGACAGATGGGGAGACGATTTATGAGATAAGCAGCAATAAGGACACATTCACCCTAAAATTTGAGATGAAGATGTGACTGGAAGCGAAGGGTGTGGGTGGTTTTTAGGAGGTGCCTATGTTTGTGTTCAACAACACTATTTGTTGAGGAGTGTACATGCAAGAAGTTTGAAAAATGACCCCATTATCTGAGAAAAATGGACGAAGAGAAAGAAATTCGCCGCCATTATCAGTACGAATGCATTTGATTTTAGTATGGAATTGGGTATGGACATAAGAAAAAAATCCTTGATTAATTGTTAAGTTTCTGATATATGTTTCATGAGAAAGATCCACGTAAAGCGAGATAAATCATCAACAATGGTTAAAAAATAATGAGCTCCACAAAGGGAAGTTTGATGATTCGGGCCCAAGTATCACAATGAATTAAAAGCAAAAGGAAAAGTTGTTGAAATTGAACTTAAACCAAAAGGTTGACGAGTTTGTTTCACCAATGGACAAACATCACAAACTTGACTAGAATCAAAAGAACAATTTAAAAACTTGCAAACGAGGAGAGGAAGGATGACTAAGGTGCCGATGCCATAAGGAGGACGGGATGGTGATGACATTGCAGAGGGAGTGACGGGATGGAATGGAAGAGGCAAGGGCCACAAGGTAATATAGGTTGCCACGTTGCTTACCTACACCAAGCATCGCCTTCGAAACCAAGTCCTGCAAAACACACCAAAAGGGAAAGAATGTTACGGAACACGATAATCCATCTGTAAGCTTATCAATCAATAAAAGGTCCACTTTAAAATTAGGGACACACAAAACATCTTTCAAATGTACAGAGGAATTTAAACGAAGAGTGGCAGTTAAAGTAATAGGTGCAGTAGCACCACTAGGCAAAGAAACAAGTGGCAACTGCGAAGCATAAGTATTAACCAAACACGAGGCAGAAGAAGTAATATGATCTATAGCTCCACTGTCAAGGATCCATTGACCATGACAAGAAGCTACGGGAGACAAACCTTTAGCAAAATCCTCACCAAAAATAGCATAAGCCCGAGGAAATGAAGGGGTTTGGCAGCATCAGTGAGGGCAGCAAGGACTCGGGATTGTTGGTCAGCCGAGAGGTGTGGCATAGCAATTTGGACATCATGCAATGTGGGCTACGCTTGCACGTGGTGGGCTAATGGAGGGACTGGAGCTGTATAGGCCTGGAGGCTGGTAGTGGGCCGAGTGTTAGTTATGTGGGTGTTACGAGTAGGAGCATCACCATTGTTGTGTGAAGGACCAACAAATGTAGAACGACAGGGAGGCCTCCACGATTGGCCATGAAGATGATGGCCAACAGGGTAACCATGGAACTTGTGGCAATTTTCACGGGTGTGAAAATCATAGTTGCAAAAGGTGCAGTGAAAATGAGGACGGTCGAAGAAAGCACGAGACGATCCATGAACAGCAATAGCTGAAGGCTGGTCAGCCGAGCTGGGAGAACCCATTGAACGTTGCTTCTCGACCTGAGACACAAACGAACATACCTGGCAAACGATGGGCAGAGGGTTCATCAAGAGGATTTGATCACGAACGGTAGAAAATGACTCGTTAAGCCCCATGAGAAACTGCATAAGTTGCTGTCTGTCATTCTTGGTGCCAGAAGAAAAGGTGCAGTGGTCATTATACAAGGCAAGTTCATCCCAAAGGCCTTTGAGGTGAGTGAAGTAGGCGAAAACAGATGAAGTGCCTTGGGAGATGGTGGCAAGTTCACGGTTGAGTTGAAAGATGTGATGAGTGTTTCTTTGGGAAAGATGGTCACTGAGGTCGTACCAAACAGCTTTAGCAGTGGTGGAAAAGATGATGGACTCGGCAAGGTCAGCCTCCAAATAATGAAGAAGCCAGGAAATAATCATATTGTTGCAGCGGCGCCAGGCAGTCTGCGTATCAAGGTCGTTAGAGGAGGACGATTTCGCAACGTCACCATTAAAAAAGCCAAGTTTGTTCTTGGCTCTCAAAGAGATTTCCATGCCTCGTGCCTAGGTGGTATAATTGTCTCCATTTAATTTTTCAGAAACAAGAACAAGGTTAGGGTCATCAGAATGGTGAAGATAAAAATGAGTACTGGAATTTGAGTTTCCTATGACGAAAGAACAGGAACGATAGGAGGAAGAGTATGCCGAGAAATTTTTTTAAAGAGAAGCTAGGGTTGTAGAACCTCTGATACCATATAGAAAAAGGATATATGGGGTAAAAGTATATTTCATTGATACGTGAATAAGAAATATATACATGTACATTCCTTGCTCTACAAGGCATTATCCTTATAAGTTAAGAATACAACTACAACTAGGATTACAATCATATCTAGACTCCAACTAGGATTCTATTGTCTAGCAATTAGGTCACATCAACATCTTATATTGATTTATTTTATAGGGACATAAAGACAAAAAACAAAGTGTGAGAGAAGGGGAGGGAAGAGGATGAGAATATAAGGGAAGGGAATCCTAGCCCATCTACAAGGTATTTTATTTGAATCTAACATTTTAAACTAAAAAATACTTTTTGAATTTGAGGCCTTAAATTCTTGATTGGTATGATTGTTTTAAAAAACTGAACTCAATACTACCTTAAAAAATAGCTTTACTTCTTAAAAACAACGGTGAGTTTTTAGAGTTTTTTCTTTAGAATGTATCCGTTCACTGCTCTCCCCTCTCTTTCCCTTTCCCTTCTTTCTCTCTCTCCTCACTCCTCCAATTTTTGCTGTTTCTCTCTCATCACCCTATTTTTTTTCTTTTCTCTCATAACCACCATTAATGTGACCTACACATATGAAAGCCAAGCAAAGACTGTTAAGCCTTGTGCCGGGGTGGTGGCTCCCAGTGTAGGAACTCCGATGGTCAAGTCAAGTCATGTATAAGTGTGAGTATGATAATTGTTTAGAGGTTTAGAATGTCTAACCCCATGACAAGAAGGGCTTTGTCTATTTATAGGCAAGGATGAGTTAGTCTGAGTCCTCATGACCATGTTGTGATTGATTAGTGTGAGTGGGAGTTAGTGACAGAAGTTGTCTCATCAAACATGCTTCCTGTCAGTACCATACAATCTGTCCAATGCGGGGCAGAGGATGTTGTATCTCCCATGCTTATCAGTCAGAACAAACACCTCCGATGAGAGGGCAGGTACAGCTTTAATGGGACAGGGCAACTGACCTTCTAACTGGGAACAGTTGGTGTGAATGGGCAGTGTTATTGACTCATTCCACCAGGAGTGAGTTTGCTCTAGCGAAGCAGAGCACGTGGAATGGATTCAAATGTTCACTATTCCCAGGAAGTGAAAATCCAGGTCTTAAAATAAGGGATCATTGTTTCTTTGGGAATTTGACACTTTTTGTCCTTTACCTTCACGTTGATTCGCGAAGCGACTGTTGAAAAGTTTGAATGGATGAAGTTGTGGCAGCTAATGCCCAGAGCCTCCATTGGACATAGGCGGCGCTCGGGGAAACCAGCGTGTTCTTTGACTTGAGGGGGACGCCTCATCTTCAAACTCCCTATCAGTGCAGGTCGTGGTGCATAGTTATAAAGGGCGAACATGCAACCTTTCAGAGCCGTTGATTGTTATACGGGAGTGCCACGTGTCCCAATGTAGCGTTTTTGCCAAAAATCGTCTGTTTTGATGAATAGGCTATCTCTTGAAACATTTAAACCCCACCAATTTTCCTTTACCTTCCCTCACTTCTGTGTTTTCAAAACTTAAACCTTTTGAAGCCGACCCTTCTTTGTGAATTTTGAATTCCAAAAATTTCTCTACCCAAGCTTTTTCAACTCCAACCATTCATTTCCATGATGCCCCAAACTCATGAGCATTTGCCTTGGCCCAAGCGTCGTTAAATCTTGCAACGAAGGTGACTGGTAACTCATTGTACAACCCACCAATGCCGATGCCTATCAACAAGAAGGAGGATTTAGAAGCCTTCATGAAAGCCCATTGCGACGTGTTGGGTGGTTGTCATCTCGAACTAAGGAGGCGTTGTATTAACATTGGTAGCAAATTGCCCCTAATCAATGGATCCAACCCGACCGAGTGTTTGCATTCATCCATGGTATTTGAGTTTAGGGCTCAAGTTCCCTATGTCTAGTATCATCAAGGAGGCGGTGGTGCACTACCTATTAGCAACCATTAACCTTACCTCAACGGCTTACAAGGTCCTACACACCTTCAAGAAGCTGAACAAAATTTATGAGACTGAAATGGGCCTTCCAAAGTTTTGAGCCCTTTACCTTCTGAAAACTATCTCGGTGATTTCATGGTATTTTTTCTAGAGTCACTCCGCGGGGAGGTGGAATTGATCTTGGATTAGGAACCTCTTGACCAAAGATAAAGACTACGATCGGGATGTGTTGAGAGTGATTGGATAGTGGGAAGGGGATATCAACGGTCCTTAGGTTGCTATAAAGCCCACCACTTCCATAACCTTGTCTAACCCTACCCATGAAGTGGGTATGGTGATGACGCATTTGATTGACATGGCTCAAATCGTGATTCTCGATGTTCTCAATGACTGGTCGTGGATCGTCTATCTAGATTGGGATGAACCAGAAGGTTTGAAAGATGTTATTAAAAAGCGTCTAGATGAGCCTATAGAGGAAAGGATTGGTGATTACGAAGAACTGAAAAATGTGACAAAGCTGTTGAGGGGGGAGAATAAAGGTCCATCAAAATCGAGAGGTGAGAAAAGAAAGGCGATAGTGGCTTCTCAATCCGAAAGCAAAGCTATGAAGAAGAAGAAGACATGAGAGGCGAGGAAGGTCTTGACAAATCCGCTGGTCTATCGAGAGTTCCAACCACATCAGAGTCTATGAAACTAGTGATTAAACTCGAACTCATTAAGATTAGGGATGATGAGCACGCGGACCTGAAAGATGAGATGCCTTTGAGGAAACATCTTCAAAGTTCTAGTACGAATATGCCTGCGACGACTGGGCATGAGGTTGTGGAGTTAACAGAGGAGGGACTAGGGAGTTTTGGTGGGGATTTGAACTTGGCTCCTTTAAGTTTGGAACCTATTGGGATTCTATTTGTGACCGTCGAAGGTGTCACTAAGGGTGTAAGTGGAAATTTTGTCATTGGTGTGAATGAGAATACTGAGGATAGTCAAGTTTAAAGGGTTCAAGCTGATGTGGCAAAGTCATCAAAAGGTTGTGGCGACGGAAAGGTCACAAAGCAAAGATCCCAAATTTGGCAATTGCTTAGTGCCGATTTAACATCTATCGAGAAGAATGTTCCATGTCCAGCCGAAGTTCCTCATGATGGCTAATACAGGTGCAACGCCTGCGTCGGGTTAAATACTTACTTGGTCATCACTCTGGCTACGAACAAAGGTATCTTGGCTAAAGATCCAACAGTCTGGAAACCTCTGCAGTGTCATCAACTTTCATTAGGGCGGCCTATCCCCAACATAAATTTATCGTGGCGAAGAAGATGTTGGACTTGCCCTACCTATGATTTCATGCTCGTTATCTGGTAAATCGTTAAGTTGCAATTTCATCTATTTTTCACGAAGTCTTTTTTTTATTTTCTTCTGTTTACTTAATAGGCCAATCTGTTCACTGAGGATGAGCAACGAAATTATCAGATTAAAATTTGTATTTTAGAGGCCATGATCACTAACTTAAAGGAGAAGTTGGAACGCCCTGCCAAGATGCTTGACGAGGAAAATGCTCATGTCTAGGCATTGAATTTATGTCTTCAGAATGAGTGTATCCAGGCTCAGCAAGTCAAGTCATTATTTGAGGATTCACTGTATCAACTTCAACTTCAAAGGGAAGAGGTGGAGTCCCTAATAAACCAAATTTGTATTGAGTTGGATTCGGTTAAGGCAACTTTGGTTGATCGATAGGAGGTTGTTCGTGGGAAGGACCTACATGCAACAATAAGAACACGGGGTTGGAGGACGAACTTAAGGTGAAAGTGGTCGAGTTCAGCTGAATAGAGTATTTCCTAAAGCAACAAGTGGTTGAGACCAGAAAGGTTTGTAAAGAGGAGGCTCGTGATGAGATACATGGTTTGAAGGAAAAGTTGAGTCTATATGAAGATGTCTCCGGCCTTTCTTCTTCTGAGTCGCAGGGAACTTCGTTGTGTGACAGCGCTACCTCTGTCGGTGCAGCGTTTCTTAGGTCGTGAAAATGGTTCCGTTAATGCCCAGATGTCCTCATGACCATTATTTTATTTCTTGTCTTTTATTTTTGTGTGTAAGATGTTTTGAACATCTTTGTTTTTATTCACTACTCGTACATTATGCTTTTGGAGCACAATTTATGTGTGGTTTCTTCGAGTACTTAATGCATATTTGGTTTGGAATTTTTTTATTTTTTTTATCTTTGCCCCACTCCATCGTGGAATTAAAGTTAACTGGTTGGATAGTCCATTTGCTCTATTGTTTTGGAGTTGATTGACTTTGAATTGACAATTTGGACTTCTGCTTTAGGATTATATGCCCTTTATAAGGTGGAATAGGATTTGTTGTTTTTTGGCAGTATGATGACTCTCGCTCACTAGGCAGAGTGACATTTCTCACCCTTGAGCAAAGTGATGTCATCCCACCTTAAAGTGGCGTAATGACTCTCGCCCTTGAGCAGTTCAGTTACGACTTGTTACGCACTTTTGTAAGATTTTATAGGTGTCCGATGGTTAGGAATCTACATTTCATCTTTGAGGTGGACTTCACTTTCAAGTGGCCCCATCACGAGTCAATTCTGAACAAAATCAGACTGGACTTTAACTCTAAAAGGATGTTAGTGGTGTCCGCCAAAGAGTTTGTGAACTCAGTTTATAGGGATTTGGCATTACCTACACTTTCTTCGAACCTTGTCTCACAAGCAAACAAGGGCCATAGAGGTTCTCACATGGTGGTTTAGGATGGAATTCTACCTGCACTACTAGGGTTAAGCCCAACCACCTGCACCTAGTGCCGAAAAAGTTTCCTTGATATTTAGGCACGTCCATCCAGTACTCCCTAGAGATAACTCTCACCAAGTTTGTGAATGAATCCTCCTTGTTGATGATTGTCCTCCTTAGGAAGTTGTGTCCTAGCTAGGGGCTCTTGTCCACACACCCTGAGATTGTACTGTGAATTAAACACAATTTCTACTAAAACTTGTTAAATTGCACAAGGTTTTACAAAAGAATGGTATACACCATCTTACGTACCTGCCATAGCTAAGTCGCGAATTCAAGAACTCTTTGACTGGCATTGAGTGTGCAATGTTTTTATAGGTTAGTCATGAGTACACGCCTTGACGGTGCAATTACATACAAAAAAGAAAGTTTATTTTAGTAGTAACGTTTCAATTTAGAGATACTTCAGCATTTCTATATAGGCGTTCTGTCTAAAGTGGCAAGGTTGTAGGTCCCTTTACTACCCACTCTAACGATCTGATAAGTGTCTTTCTAGTATACGCCCAGTTTTCCCTCTCCTGGGATTTGCGTGTTTTGGAACACTTCATGCAAAGCCAAATCTCCAACTTGAAAGTTTCGAGGCTTGACTCTCATGTTGTAGTAAGATCTGACTCGTTGCTGGTACGCGATTAGCGGATCTGGGCAATTTCTCTCCATTCCTCCAGGACTTCCAACTCTCTTCTTATGATGTCATCATTCTTCATCTCCGTCCGCTCAGAGATATAGAAAGTTGGTAGGGTTCTCTGGATGGGAATGATAGTCTCGATTTCGAATGCCAATGAGAACGGTGTTTTGCTCATGGCTTTCCTGGCCGTCATTCTATATGCCCAGGTATCTCATATGTCCATGAACTTGTCCTTGTCTCTACTTTCTTCTCTAAAGAGTTGATGATGATTTTGTTTGAGGCCTCTGTTTGCCCGTTGCCCCGTGAGTACCTCAGAGTGGAGGTAAGGTGGCAGATCTTCAACTCTTTGTACATGTCAGCTATGAAGGAACTAGTGAATTGTAGTCCGTTGTGGGGTGTGCCAAACCTACATATGATGTTTTTCCATACGACGGCTTTTATAACTACCTTATTGATCCTCGAAAGTGGTTCTACCTCGATCCACTTGGCAAAATAATCTGTTGTCACCACTAAGTACTTCTTATTGCCCTTGGCCTGTTAGAAGGGCCCAACTGAATTAAGTCCATGTTGCATGAATAGCCATGCACTCGTCATTGTATTCAGCTCATTTATCGGTTGATGAGTCATCAGTGTGAACCTCTAGCATTTACTGCATGTATGTGCTCAATCCTAGGAATCCCTAGTTATTGAAGGCCAATAATAGCCATTCATGAGGGCTTTCTAGGCCAGTGTTTAGCCTACGGAGTGATTACCACAGACTCTATAGTGTATATCGATCAAGATGCTTAATCCTTGCTCTAGAGTGGCACATAGCAAATATGGGCCCAAGTACGAGCATCAATATATCTTATCCTATAAGATGACATACATGGATGCCCTTTGGACAATTTTCTTAGCTAGACTTTGATTATCTGGAAGGGTGCCATATCGAATATAGGCTAATAGCTTGTTCATCCAGTTTTCCTACATGTCCATTGATGCGATCTGTTCTGGGGTATATACCTTGTGACGTTGAGGACCTCTAGGTACTCGAAGATGATGTTTCGTTGAAGTCGATGGTCAACAGAGGATCCTAGGTTGGCTGGCACATCGGAGTGGAAGTTTTCACTTCGTGAACGCTGGTGAATATCATACTTGGCAAACTTGCCCAATAATTCATTAGCCTTCTCCAAGTATAACTCCATAACCGGGTTATGGATGGTGTATCCTCCTGTAACCTAGTTAGCCACCAATAGGGAATCGCAGTAGATAGTTATTTCCTTCACCTGGAGTTCGAGGGTGACTTTCAATTCTGCTAGCAAGGCTTCATACTCGGCTTCATCGTTGTTAGCACGGAATCCTAATTTTAACGTTTACTCTAGCACAAATCCATACGGGGTAAAAAAAACGAGTCTGGCCCCCACCCAGCTTAGGTTGGCTAATCCATCAACGTATAAATGCTAGCCAATGTTGGTTTCAGAGGGCTCCACAATTGGTTCTTCCGCCGCTGAGGAATCTGGAGTGAATTTAGCAATAAAGTCTGCGAACGTGTGCCCTTTGATAGCAGTTTTGGGTTTGTAGATCGGCCAATGCTGCCCCAACTTGATAGCCCATTTATTGACTCTGGTGAAGTTGTCGGGACCTTAGAGAATCGACTGGAGTGGAAATTCAGTAATGACCACAATACAAAACGAATTGAAATAAGACCTAACTTTCCTTGGCGCCATGACCAGTGTTAGAATCAACTTTTCCATCTTGGGGTACCTCGTCTCTGGTCCAAGGAAAGCCTTCGAGACATAAAACACTAGCTTCTGGCTCTCTAGGTCTTCTCAGACTAGAGTGGGACTAATTGCAACCTCTAATATAGCCAAATAATATATAAATCTTCCCCAAGTGCGGGCTTCGAGAGGAGAGAGGGGAGAGGACAAGTCTTCTTTCAGTTTGAGGAATGCTTGTTCACACTTCTCATCCCATAGTAATCCTTTGTTCTTTTTTATGGCATTAAAGACGAACTTTCACTTATCTGTTGGTCTAGTGAGGAATCGACCGAGTTATGCGATTTTTCAGTGAGGCTTTGAATCTCTTTCACTGTTCTGGGGACTGCATGTCGATGATTGCCTTTATCTAGTCTGGGTTAGCCTTGTATCCCCTTTGGGTCGCCACATATCTTAGGAATTTCCTGTTTTGGATGCCAAAGATGCATTTCTCTAGATTAAGTTTCTTCTAGTACTTGCGGAGCAAATTGAATGATTCTACCAAGTCATCCAGATGATCCCCCTTCCACTTACTCTTTACGACCATACCATCAACGTATACTTCCATGGTTATGCCAATCTTCTCCTTAAAAATCTGGCTCACTAGCCTTTGGTAGGTAACCACGACATTCTTTAGACCAAACAGCATAACCCTGCAGCAGTAAGTGCCCTTGTCAACTACAAAATAAGTTTTCTCCATAAAGAGTCCACTATAAAGAGTCCATGAAACTGAGCCTTTCATGCCCCCATGTGGCGTCAACAAGTTGGTCAATCCGAGGGAGTGGGAAGCTATCCTTTGGGCACGCCCTATCTAAGTCCATGAAGTCTAAACATACCTGCCACTTGTCATTTTTCTTCTTGACCAACATAAATCATAGCACAAAAGTTGAGGTTATTGCATTTTGGTCCAAATTAGGCTCAGAACAAAATCGTTTTGTCTCATTAAATGAGAATTAGATTTTCGTTTCATTTAGCTCCATTTAAATCAATTCTATGGATACAAAAAACAAATGGCATTGTTGCATTCTAGTTTAATTAGTTAAAGGGTTAGTTAATTAAAGAAATGATGATTATGAACCTAAGCCTACGATAATTGAGCTATGTGATTGGCCACCTCTAAATTTGTTTGAACCATGCAAATGCGTGGCGTATATTTTGGTTGTAATTTGATTTGATCAAATATTGTAACAAAGCATAAGTTCTTCTTTACTTTAAAAGTACTCATCTTATGTTTTATTTGATATGCATGAAATTGGAATAGTTGGGTCCAACCCAATAGAGAAATCAGAAACACGCCTTAATATGATTAAATGAGTTATTAAAATCAATCACCATCCCTAGACCAAGATCCAACATTAGGCTCGTGTTGGATCAAATAGAAGGTTCATAGTCATCCTAAGGCCCAAGGCAACTATATAGTCCATCAAAGAATGCAAAGCTTATGTTAGTAGTGCCATATACTCTTGCTTTAAAAAAAAGTTTTACTTGACTAGTGGGAGTATTATATACTAATAAATTATTCACATGGACCAATAGTTGTGATATGACCAAATTGTTTTAATGTGATTAAAATGCTTTCTTATATGTGATGAGACCAAAAACCCTCAACCAATCAAATATTAAGGTGACAAGTGAGAGGGTGTTTTGAACACTCTTTTGTGGCATTCCACCATGGTAGGCTCTCTTCGAATGTACACAAGTGCACCACGCTTTAATCCTACATTACAGGGGTGCAAAGCATGCATTTACATTTAAGGAGTCTAATACACACATTTGATGTTGTGAAGGTAGGCAACGAGTGTGACCAATAAGAAGACATTTTGAGGTCATGCTTGAACCCTACATGAACAACCATGGTGGGTAAAACTTAACTAAATGAATGAAGTGTCAATAAAAAGATATTCTAAGGCATAGATTCTCTAGAGGCCAAATAAGATGGGAACTTACAAGAGCTGTAAATAAGCAAGAGTTACTCTCTACTTAAGATTAATGCTAGCCAATAATCAGATATGATGAGATGGGCATGGTAATGGTGAGCCTCCCATACCCTGCTAAAAGTTTTGGAAACTCTTGAATTCCTTTTGAGGGATGTGAAATTTGACAAAATAGTAGGTGGTGCTGTTTGATTTAAAGACCTGGATCAAATGGCTTAAAAATCAATCAATTTATATTTGTTATGTATTTATTTACCAATATATTTGCAAAAGCTATCCAAACTTGACAAAGAAAAGGTGAAGTTTAGCTTCCATACTTGGTACCACTATCCCATAGATTGTCTTGAATGGATTGTATATGTATCCCAAATAGTCCCATCCTTAACACTTTCTTATTGATAACGTATCATTGGAATAACATGTTAGATATGTCTAACATAATGAGGATAACACAACTAGAAAATGTATCACCACCTTTTTA